>NW_020928848.1:0-538 GCF_003984885.1 Neopelma chrysocephalum | reverse complement strand
CTGGTGTTCCCATTGTGCCATCCACCTTCCTGCTTCCCATGCTGGTGGTTCTCCCTCTTCCCTGCACTCAGGATGTCTCCTCTGCCCCCGCCTGGACTCCAGCAGGGATAACGTGGTGTTTTCCTTCCAGCCTGAGCTGAGCACACAGGGACGTGTCACCAAACACCCCGCTGAGGCTGAGGGCTTGCCAGCACTCCCATGCCCGGGCTGGAAGCAGGACTGGCCTTCCTTTCTTCATCCAGCACTGGGAATAAACCCCAGCAGACCTCACTCGCTCCCTGGCACCCACCACCTCTGCTGCCCGTTCCTTCTGGCATCACCTCAACCCCCAGGCACTGCCAGGAACGTAACACAGGAGACCTTCAGGAGAACAGCAGGGACATCCCAGTTCCCCGAAACAAGCAGCCTTTCAGCTCGGAAGCAGACGGTTGGAGATGCCAAACGTCGCTACCACACGGGATTTTCAAGCTGCTGTCAGCTAAAGTGGTTTGTTTTTTTTTTTTCTCTTAAGCCACAAGAATTTCTGAGCTCTTGGCAA
>NW_020928847.1:0-346 GCF_003984885.1 Neopelma chrysocephalum | reverse complement strand
TTCCCACATGCCATCCACCTTCCTGCTTCCCATGCTGGTGTTCCCACTGTGCCATCCACCTTCCTGCTTCCCATGCTGGTGTTCCCATCATGGTATCCACCTTCCTGCTTCCCATGCTGGTGTTCCCATTGTGCCATCCACCTTCCTGCTTCCCAGGCTGGTGTTCCCATCATGGTATTCACCTTCCTGCTTCCCAAGCCAGTGTTCCCATCATGGTATCCACCTTCCTGCTTCCCATGCCAGTGTTCCCATCATGGTATCCACCTTCCTGCTTCCCAGGCTGGTGTTCCCATCATGGTATCCACCTTCCTGCTTCCCATGCTGGTGTTCCCATGTGCCATCCACC
>NW_020928846.1:0-1720 GCF_003984885.1 Neopelma chrysocephalum | reverse complement strand
CTCTTCTCCAGGCTGAGCCCCCCCAGCTCCCTCAGCCTCTCCTCACACCACTTGTGCTCCAGTCCCTTCCCCAGCCTCGTTGCTCTCCTCTGGACCTGCTCCAGCCCCTCCATGTCCTTCCTGAGCTGAGGGCCCAGAGCTGGACACAGCACTCCAGGGGTGGCCTCACCAGTGCTGAGTCCAGGGGAAGAATCACTCCCCTGGTCCTGCTGCCACACTCTTCCTCAGCCAGGCCAGGATCCATTGGCCCTCTTGGCCACCTGGGCACACTCTGGCTCCTGTTCAGCTTCCAGTCCATCCACACTCCCAGCTCCCTTCCTGCCTGGCTGCTCTCCAGCCACTCTGTGATGCTGCAGAAGGAGGTTTGCCATGAGAGAGCCGAGCTGGTCATCGCGACGGCCGAGGAGGTCCAACCCAATGTCCTCGTCATGCCCTCAACTCACCCCCTGCCACCACAGGAGCACCTCTGCCTGCTGCAGCTGGCACAGGCAGGGCGCTGGAAGCTGTCCAAGAGCCACAGCTCATGGCAGGCTGCAGCAGCATCCCACTCTGGACAGGGACTCCCTCCTGACAACACGGATCAGCCCGAGAACAAAGCCAGGGGAGAAGGGCTATTAAGGGCACTTAGTCACACGTCCGGCTCACTCCTCCTCTGAGCATCCAGCTGGAAGCTGGCAGCGCTCACGGCCCCAGGGAAACCCTGACCCAACAGCCAGGGGGGGGTCAGGACTCCCCCAGCTGCACTTTTATTTATAGGGCCAGCTCGCTGCACCAGCAATATGATTCATTTCTTTCCAGTCAAGCATTTCATCCACACCCTATTTCGGTCCCGCAGCCTGGACGTGTCTCCAGGAAGGGAAAAATAAGGTCAAAATAAAAACACAGGCTTTCAAAAGCTTTTCAGCTGATCCTATTTGGAAATGGTAAAACGGGCTTTTCAAGTGATAAAATGATCAAGCAAGCTCTCACTTGCACAGGCACGTGGTGGGATTGCTGGGGCCAGGAGTTGGACTCCAGGATCCCTGGGGGTCCCTTCCAGCTCAGGAGGTGCTGTGACTCCATGAGTTTGAAATAAAACACTTGCTTAAGCCTCTGGAGATGGATCTAACCTACTGTTAAAAATCCCCTCCCAAATCCTGCCATCTGAACTGAAAAAAACCCCTAAGTTTAAAAGATCTTTTGTCCTACCAGTTGAATTTGAAGCATAAAAATTAAATTTATGGATTTTTTTTTGTAAAAATTAATTCCTTCTAGCAGGGCAACTCCCACTGGGTGCTCTGGCAAAAGGGTGATACTGTAATCCATCAGCAACAATGGGGAAAAGAACCTTCTATAAAAGAGACATTTGCTGAAGAAGAGCAAAATGATTATACTCAGAAGGAGGAAGAGAAGCAAAAGGGGGGTTTTGCCAGTGGAAACAAAGATTTAATTATGACCATACAGAAGATGGAGAAACCTCAGCATCTCTTAAGTCTTGATTTAGCTCTTGTAACCCTAAACCTATGGATTTTCCCCAAATATTCATTTAATGGACTAAGGCAATAAACGTTTCAAAATGAGCTCCATTCTTTCCCAGGCAAAAACCCCACCAAGATGGAGTTACCCCGGAAATTTTGCCTGTTTAACCTCTCAGGATGCAGGCCCAGATGGAGAAGTGGGACCTTCTGCCGTGTCATCCACCTTCCTGCTTCCCAGGCTGGTGTTCCCATCATGGCATCCA
>NW_020928845.1:0-1759 GCF_003984885.1 Neopelma chrysocephalum | reverse complement strand
CTCTTCTCCAGGCTGAGCCCCCCCAGCTCCCTCAGCCTCTCCTCACAGCACTTGTGCTCCAGTCCCTTCCCCAGCCTTGCTGCCCTTCTCTGGACCTGCTCCAGCCCCTCAATGTCCTTCCTGAGCTGAGGGCCCAGAGCTGGACACAGCACTCCAGGGGTGGCCTCACCAGCGCTGAGTCCAGGGGAAGAATCACTCCCCTGCTCCTGCTGCCACACTCTTCCTGATCCAGGCCAGGATCCATTGGCCCTCTTGGCCACCTGGGCACACTCTGGTTCCTGTTCAGCTTCCAGTCCATCCACACTCCCAGCTCCCTTCCTGCCTGGCTGCTCTCCAGCCGCTCTGTGATGCTGCAGAAGGAGGTTTGCCATGAGAGAGCCGAGATGGTCATCGCGATGGCCGAGGAGGTCCAACCCAACACACTCATCGTGCCCTCAACTCACCCCCTGCCGCCACAGGAGCACCTCTGCCTGCTGCAGCTGGCACAGGCAGGGCGCTGGAAGCTGTCCAAGAGCCACAGCTCATGGCAGGCTGCAGCAGCATCCCACTCTGGACAGGGACTCCCTCCTGACAACACGGATCAGCCCGAGAACAAAGCCAGGGGAGAAGGGCTATTAAGGGCACTTAGTCACACGTCCGGCTCACTCCTCCTCTGAGCATCCAGCTGGAAGCTGGCAGAGCTCACGGCCCCAGGGAAACCCTGACCCAACAGCCAGGGGAGGGTCAGGACTCCCCCAGCTGCACTTTTATTTATAGGGCCAGCTTGCTGCACCAGCAATATGATTCATTTCTTTCCAGTCAAGCATTTCATCCACACCCTATTTCGGTCCCGCAGCCTGGACGTGTCTCCAGGAAGGGAAAAATAAGGTCAAAATAAAAACAGAGGCTTTCAAAAGGTTTTCAGCTGATCCTATTTGGAAATGGTAAAACGGGTTTTTCAAGTGATAAAATGATCAAGCAAGCTCTCACTTACACGGGCACATGGTGGGATTGTTGGGGCCAGGAGTTGGACTCCAGGATCCCTGGGGGTCCCTTCCAGCTCAGGAGGTGCTGTGACTCCATGAGTTTGAAATAAAACACTTGCTTAAGCCTCTGGAGATGGATCTGACCTACTGCTAAAAATCCCCTCCCAAATCCTGCCATCTGAACTGAAAAAAATCCCTAAGTTTAAAAGATCTTTTGTCCTACCAGTTGAATTTGAAGCATAAAAATTAAATTTATGGATTTTTTTTGGTAAAAATTAATTCCTTCTAGCAGGGCAACTCCCACTGGGTGCTCTGGCAAAAGGGTGATACTGTAATCCATCAGCAACAATGGGGAAGGAACCTCTATAAAAGAGACATTCGCTGAAGAAGAGCAAAATGATTATATTCAGAAGGAGGAAGAGAAGCAAAAGGGGGGTTTTGCCAGTGGAAACAAAGATTTAATTATGACCATACAGAAGATAGAGAAACCTCAGCATCTCTTAAGTCTTGATTTAGCTCTTGTAACCCTAAACCTATGGATTTTCCCCAAATATTCATTTAATGGACTAAGGCAGTAAATGCCTCAAAATGAGCCCCATTCTTTCCCAGGGGAAAACCCCACCAAGATGGAGTTACCCTGGAAATTTTGCCTGTTTAACCTCTCAGGATGCAGGCCTGGATGGGGAAGTGGGACCTTCTGCTGTGCCATCCACCTTCCTGCTTCCCAGGCTGGTGTTCCCATCATGGCATCCACCTTCCTGCTTCCCATGCTGGTGTTCCCACATGCCATCCAC
>NW_020928844.1:0-695 GCF_003984885.1 Neopelma chrysocephalum | reverse complement strand
TCAGACTGGTAAGTGAAAAGGATTTATCTAACAGTGAGCTCTGAAGTATTTCCTCAGCTCTATCACAGAATATGTGATATTGATGAGTAATGATTGCAATTAACAGCATGTTAACAGGTAGCTGTGCCTGGCTCACTGGTCTTGAAATATTTAACGTTTTTAATGATTATTATTTGCCATTTAAAAATCTGAGTTTGAGATTTCTTGTGAGCTGTCGGTGCCAAACTGACTGGTTTCTAGATTTTCAGTTTTAAATTTTTTTCAGAAAGCCTCTCTCATCTTTCCTAATGTACAGATCCTGTATTTCTGCAGCGAAATTATTTTGGTGCTGGCTGGACCATACAACATCACTGTGTGCTGCTGTTTTCAGTGTAGGTTTAGGAGCAATGAAATAGCAGCCTTTAATTCTTCTGCTTTTAATGTGTGTATTTTGTTCCTGGTTTAAAATGGATACCTTTCAGGTTTTGTGATCAAGTTGGAGTATCATAATTGTCGTGGTGCGTTATAGATGCAGGTTTTTACGGCATTTTTTATGCTGAATGGGAAGTCACGTTCCAGTCCTTGGGAATTGCCCTGCTTTGGGAATGCCCAAGTGCAAACAAATCTGCTGATGTTTTAATTCTTGCTTCCTTTAGCTGTGACTGAAATGACTGCTTCCCTGAGTTCTGGTACACAAAGATCACGTTACAGCAGGA
>NW_020928843.1:0-684 GCF_003984885.1 Neopelma chrysocephalum | reverse complement strand
TCAGACTGGTAAGTGAAAAGGATTTATCTAACAGTGAGCTCTGAAGTGTTTCCTCAGCTCTATCACAGAATATGTGATATTGATGAGTAATGATTGCAATTAACAGCATGTTAACAGGTAGCTGTGCCTGGCTCACTGGTCTTGAAATATTTAACGTTTTTAATGATTATTATTTGCCATTTAAAAATCTGAGTTTGAGATTTCTTGTGAGCTGTCGGTGCCAAACTGACTGGTTTCTAGATTTTCAGTTTTAAATTTTTTTCAGAAAGCCTCTCTCATTTTTCCTAATGTACAGATCCTGTATTTCTGCAGCAAAATTATTTTGGTGCTGGCTGGACCATACAACATCACTGTGTGCTGCTGTTTTCAGTGTAGGTTTAGGAGCAATGAAATAGCAGCCTTTAATTCTTCTGCTTTTAATGTGTGTATTTTGTTCCTGGTTTGAAATGGATACCTTTCAGGTTTTGTGATCAAGTTGGAGTATCATAATTGTCGTGGTGCGTTATAGATGCAGGTTTTTATGGCATTTTTTATGCTGAATGGGAAGTCACGTTCCAGTCCTTGGGAATTGCCCTGCTTTGGGAATGCCCAAGTGCAAACAAATCTGCTGATGTTTTAATTCTTGCTTCCTTTAGCTGTGACTGAAACGACTGCTTCCCTGAGTTCTGGTACACAAAGATCACG
>NW_020928842.1:0-758 GCF_003984885.1 Neopelma chrysocephalum | reverse complement strand
CAGTCACCTGGTTATTGTTTCCCTCTCATCTGTTTTCCTCTCTTTTCAAAGGTGGTGGGAGAAAGCTTCCCCTTCTTTCCTCCTTGGCTTTGTTTTCTTTAGCTGCCTTTGGTCTCTCAGATGATTGCTTCCCGATTCTTCTTAGATCTGCTGCTCCTGTCCTCACCTGTCCAGTGATCTTCTTCACACATTCTTAAAAAACACTCCTCAGAGGTAGGGTTACTTTTATGGTTGATACTTTTGGCTGCTTAATTATTTGGGATTAAGTCTCTGGTAATGCTTTTCTCCTCTTGGAGCTCTGCTTATTAGAAAGGAATCAGAACCTGAAACAAGTAGGTAGAAATGTACATGAGAAGCAAAAAAAGGCCATACAAAATTACCTCAAATCCACCCCTTTTTTTGCTTCTCATGTACATTTCTACCTACTTGTTTCAGGTTCTGATTCCTTTCTAATAAGCAGAGCTCCAAGAGGAGAAAAGCATTACCAGAGACTTAATCCCAAATAATTAAGCAGCCAAAAGTATCAACCATAAAAGTAACCCTACCTCTGAGGAGTGTTTTTTAAGAATGTGTGAAGAAGATCACTGGACAGGTGAGGACAGGAGCAGCAGATCTAAGAAGAATCGGGAAGCAATCATCTGAGAGACCAAAGGCAGCTAAAGAAAACAAAGCCAAGGAGGAAAGAAGGGGAAGCTTTCTCCCACCACCTTTGAAAAGAGAGGAAAACAGATGAGAGGGAAACAATAACCAGGTGACTG
>NW_020928841.1:0-582 GCF_003984885.1 Neopelma chrysocephalum | reverse complement strand
GTACGGGTACGGGGCCTGCCAGGGAGCACTAAAGGGTGGCACATCCTGCATTCCCCTGCAAGGTGGCACATCCTACATCCCCCAGCAGAGTGGCACCTCCTACATTCCCCAGCAGACCTCCTACGTCCCCCATCAATGGTCCTCCAGGTGTGTGACCAAGTGTGTCCCCCGGCCGAGCGCCACCGGCTGTGCCTCCATCTGTGTCCCCCAGCAGCAGGGGGAGGCACTTTGTGCCCCTCAGCAGCAGAGAAGTGCCACCAGCTGTGTCCCACAGCAGCAAAGATGTGCCACCAAGTGTGTCCCACAGCAGCAAAGTGCCACCAGCTGTGTCCCTTATCAGAGTGTGACCAAATGTGTCCCTCAGCAGCAAAGATGTGCCACCAAATGTGTCCCTCAGCAAAGTGCCACCCAGTGTGCCCCTTATCAGAGTGTGACCAAATGTGTCCCTCAGCAGCAAAGAAGTGCCACCAGCTGTGTCCCTCAGCAGAGTGTGACCCAGTGTGTCCCTTATCAGAGTGTGACCCAGTGTGTCCCTCAGCAAAGTGCCACCCAGTGTGTCTGTTATCAGAGCATGACCAAGTG
>NW_020928840.1:0-642 GCF_003984885.1 Neopelma chrysocephalum | reverse complement strand
GTACGGGTACGGGGCCTGCCAGGGAGCACTAAAGGGTGGCACATCCTACATTCCCCAGCAGAGTGTGAGTGCCACCTCCTGCGTCCCCCAGCAGAGTGGCACCTCCTACATTCCCCAGCAGACCTCCTACGTCCCCCATCAATGGTCCTCCAGGTGTGTGACCAAGTGTGTCCCCCGGCCGAGTGCCACCGGCTGTGCCTCCATCTGTGTCCCCCAGCAGCAGGGGGAGGCACTTTGTGCCCCTCAGCAGGAGAGAAGTGCCACCAGCTGTGTCCCACAGCAGCAAAGATGTGCCACCAAGTGTGTCCCACAGCAGCAAAGTGCCACCAGCTGTGTCCCTTATCAGAGTGTGACCAAATGTGTCCCTCAGCAGCAAAGATGTGCCACCAAATGTGTCCCTCAGCAAAGTGCCACCCAGTGTGCCCCTTATCAGAGTGTGACCAAATGTGTCCCTCAGCAGCAAAGTGCCACCAAGTGTGTCCCACAGCAGAAAAGTGCCACCAGCTGTGTCCCTCAGCAGAGTGTGACCAAGTGTGTCCCTTATCAGAGTGTGACCCAGTGTGTCCCTCAGCAAAGTGCCACCCCGTGTGTCTGCTATCAGAGCATGACCAAGTGTGTCCCTCAGCAGCAAAGATGTGCCAC
>NW_020928839.1:0-304 GCF_003984885.1 Neopelma chrysocephalum | reverse complement strand
TCCCCAAAACCCAAAGGGAAGGGTCTCCAAACCCCAAAAGGGGGGTTTCCCAAAGGGAAGGTTTCCCAAAAAGGGGGGTTTTCCCAAAACCCAATGGGAGGGTCCCTAAAAGGGGGGGTGTCTCCAAACCCCAAAAGGGGGGTCCCAAAGGGAAGGGTCCCTAAAAGGGAAGTTCCCCAAAGGGAAGGGTCTCCAAATCCCAGAAAGGGGTTCCCCAAACCCCAAAGGGAAGGGTCTCCAAACCCCAAAAAGGGGGTTTCCCAAAGGGAGGGTTCCCCAAAACCCAAAGGGAAGGGTCTCCAAA
>NW_020928838.1:0-347 GCF_003984885.1 Neopelma chrysocephalum | reverse complement strand
GGGAGGGTTCCCCAAAACCCAAAGGGAAGGGTCTCCAAACCCCAAAAAGGGGGTTCCCCAAAGGGAGGGTCCCTAAAAGGGTGGTTCCTCAAAGGGAAGGGTCTCCAAACCTCAAAAGGGGGTTCCCCAAAGGGGGGGTCCCTAAAAGGGGAGTTCCTCGAAGGGAAGGGTCTCCAAACCCTAAAAGGGGGGTTCCCAAAGGGGGGGTTCCCCAAACCCCAAAGGGAAGGGTCTCCAAACCCCAAAAGGGGGGTTCCCCAACAGGAAGGGTCTCCAAACCCCAAAAGGGGGGTTCCCAAAGGGAGGGTTCCCCAAAACCCAAAGGGAAGGGTCTCCAAACCCCAAAA
>NW_020928837.1:0-361 GCF_003984885.1 Neopelma chrysocephalum | reverse complement strand
TCTCCCTGGTGCAACCACTCCGTGATCACTGCGGTGACCACGGAGACTGTCTTGTTGGTGTCCCTATCTCCTCAGTCAATGATTGGAATGCGTTTTTACCTCTAACACGAATTACAGACCCTCTTCCTTTTACCTCCGCTACTCTTGCTCAAGCTGTCTCTCGCACCCATCTTTCTTTTGACCCTCCTCAAGAAATCGATTTATTTGGCTCAGTCCCTACTAATACCTGTATCTTGTTTCACCGCTACACAGAACCCAAATTGTTCACTCCGTTTAATGTCTCTGCTAATAAGCCCATCTATCGCGAGCTTCCTTCTCCCTGGTGCAACCACTCCGTGATCACTGCGGTGACCACGGAGAC
>NW_020928836.1:0-683 GCF_003984885.1 Neopelma chrysocephalum | reverse complement strand
GAAGTGCCTCAGCTGGAGGGATGATATTCCAGCACTTGGAATATCCCAAGGGATGGACTTGGCAGGTGGAGCAGCATGAGCTGGGCGAGGCCTGTGAGCCTCAAAAGAGCCAAAATAGGTCAAAACCCCAAGTTCTGCTCGAGTCCAGGGAACAGCGAGGGATGGAAGTGCTGCCCAGGGATTCCATCCCAGGGAGCAGTCATTCCCAGGGAGCAGCCATTCCCAGTCAGCAGTGAAGGGTGGAAGTGCTGCCCAGGGATTCCATCCCAGGGATTCCATTCCCAGGGATTCCATTCCCAGGGATTCCATCCCAGGGAACAGCCATTCCCAGCCAGCAGCAAGGGGTGGAAGTGCTTCCAGGGATTCCATCCCAGGGAACAGCCATTCCCAGGGAACAGTGAGGGGTGAAAGTGCTGCCCAGGGATTCCATCCCAGGGATTTCATCCCAGGGAACAGCCATTCCCAGGGAGCAGCCATTCCCAGTCAGCAGTGAAGGGTGGAAGTGCTGCCCAGGGATTCCATTCCCAGCGATTCCATTCCCAGCGATTCCATTCCCAGCGATTCCAATCCCAGGGAGCAATGAGGGGTGAAAGTGCTGCCCAGGGATTCCATCCCAGGGATTCCATCCCAGGGAATAGCCATTCCCAGGGAGCAGCCATTCCCAGGGAGCAGCCATTCCCAGG
>NW_020928835.1:0-377 GCF_003984885.1 Neopelma chrysocephalum | reverse complement strand
GAAGTGCCTCAGCTGGAGGGATGATATTCCAGCACTTGGAATATCCCCGGGGATGGACTTGGCAGGTGGAGCAGCATGAGCTGGGCGAGGCCTGTGAGCCTCAAAAGAGCCAAAATAGGTCAAAACCCCAAGTTCTGCTCGAGTCCAGGGAACAGCAAGGGGTGGAAGTGCTGCCCAGGGATTCCATCCCAGGGAACAGCCATTCCCAGGGAACAGCGAGGGATGGAAGTGCTGCCCAGGGATTCCATCCCAGGGATTCCATTCCCAGGGATTCCATTCTCAGGGATTCCATCCCAGGGAACAGCCATTCCCAGGGAGCAGGGAGGGGTGGAAGTGCTTCCAGGGATTCCATCCCAGGGAACAGCCATTCCCAGGGA
>NW_020928834.1:0-610 GCF_003984885.1 Neopelma chrysocephalum | reverse complement strand
ACAGAACAACTGAAAAATCTGGAAAAATATTTTTATTTGCCCCTAAACACAATGTTCAGAACTTTTGACCAAAAAAATCAGACAAAATCAATTCATATGAAATGCATGTTTTGTATGTGCATGTGTGTGTGCAGGTGTACAAAAAACTCTTGTGTATGTGTGTATGCACTTGCTTGCTCTCACAGATAACAGACACACACACACACACACACAAGAGTTTTTTGTACACCTGCACACACACATGCACATACAAAACATGCATTTCATATGAATTGATTTTGTCTGATTTTTTTGGTCAAAAGTTCTGAACATTGTGTTTAGGGGCAAATAAAAATATTTTTCCAGATTTTTCAGTTGTTCTGTCCTGTGCTTGCTTAGCTCTGGTGTCGTTTACTTGCTGTGAATTTTGATGTGTCATAGGTACCTCTGCTGCAAAAGGCCTGGCCTTTTAATCGAAAAGGATCTAGCTAGGAAAGCACAGAACAGAACAACTGAAAAATCTGGAAAAATATTTTTATTTGCCCCTAAACACAATGTTCAGAACTTTTGACCAAAAAAATCAGACAAAATCAATTCATATGAAATGCATGTTTTGTATGTGCATGTGTGT
>NW_020928833.1:0-574 GCF_003984885.1 Neopelma chrysocephalum | reverse complement strand
TGCCAGGAAAGATGATCATGTCAGAGAATTCCTGTTTGTCAGCTTGTTTGTTTTTCCTAGAGTGTTGGACTCTCAGCCCAGCTTCAGAGCCCCCACAGATAAACACAAAAATCACTACTCTGTGTAAATAATTTGTCCTCAGTTGTTCTTACAGATTACCAATTATCAACATGTGGGGTTTTAGTCAGTCAAAAATTAAAATGAAGTCTTCCTTTTGTTTTTTGTCTCCTTAAATCTGAGCAATGTTTGACTGACTAAAACCCCACATGTTGATAATTGGTAATCTGTAAGAACAACTGAGGACAAATTATTTACACAGAGTAGTGATTTTTGTGTTTATCTGTGGGGGCTCTGAAGCTGGGCTGAGAGTCCAACACTCTAGGAAAAACAAACAAGCTGACAAACAGGAATTCTCTGACATGATCATCTTTCCTGGCACTAATATTAAATCATCACACTGGGTTTTACAGTCACAATGTCCAGATTTAGAGGAATATATTCATGAACAAGACAAAGGACGACATTGCTGCCAGGAAAGATGATCATGTCAGAGAATTCCTGTTTGTCAGCTTGT
>NW_020928832.1:0-301 GCF_003984885.1 Neopelma chrysocephalum | reverse complement strand
AACAGGACTCCAGCTGGAGTGACGGTGCCGCTGACAGCCGGGGCGAGCCCGGGGGCTGCTCCTGGGGAAGCATTAAAGGGCACTTGGAGGGCCGGGGGTCCCCGGGGGAAAAACCTGTGACGGGTGTGCAGGGCTGGAGCTGGGTTTGACCCCGGCTGTGAGAGGTGGGGAAGCAAGGATGGAGCAGGGGATGGAGCTGGGGATGGAGCTGGGGATCGAGCTGGGGATGGATAGGATAGAGGTGAGGATGGAGCTGAGGATGGAGGTGAGGATGGAGCTGAGGATGTAGAGTTTGGAGGTG
>NW_020928831.1:2652-6599 GCF_003984885.1 Neopelma chrysocephalum | reverse complement strand
TCGGGGGTTGACAGAGAACCTGTCAGCAGCCTGGCACTTATCGACGAAGCAGTCGATGTTGACCAGATCAAAGTGTACCCCTGAGATGGACTGAAAGAGAGGACTGAGGCCCTGATCCTGACAATATACTGATGCATCCTGAAGAAGCTGTCCCGTGAGAACAGGAACATTGTCTCATGAGAACAGAGACCTGTTTTGAACGAGAGTGGTCAGGAAAAACATCAACATGAGAGAAAAATAAGAGCAGGTGCTCGGGACTGTTGTGGGAACCTCACAGGGCTGTTTTGAGAAAGAGCAAAGTTGTTGTGAGAAAGTAGAGTTTAGAAAATGCACCTATTAGCTGTAAGAATTCTGGTGTGTGAGTTTGAACTGTCCTATCCGTGTGGATTACGTGTGTTCAAAAACTGTACTTAAAGGGACTGCTAAGCAGCCCCGGTGTGCTGTCTTTTTCCTGGAAATAAACTTTGTTGGAACCTTTTTTATGTCGCACGGCCGTTCCTACCGCGACATATGGTGACGCCGACGTGATTACAGCGTTGAAGAAAACTCCGAGAGAGTTGCCGTGATTTCCCTCCTGGGAGAGAGGGAAGGAGCAGAAGATTTTTCTCTCCAAGAGAGAGAAGGGACCTGTGGGGCGAGGCACAGGGGGAACGGAGCCCGGTGAAGCTTGAGAGCGGGGTTGGGTCCCGCGGAAAACGATCCGGATCGAAAACTTCTTGACCCTTATTAGGTAAGCTAACGAGGGTGCCACCGGGAACAATAATTTAACAATGGGACAGCATATAACGAAGGAGGAAAGTGTAGTTCTATCTACGTGGAAATCCCTCCTTAACCAAAAGAATGTCAAGGTTACTGACTTTGCTTTGCGGCGCGTGTTGCTGTGGTGCAGAAAGCAAGGCTTTGAGGCCACATCTAGTACCGCGTTTAGCATATCTGCATGGCAAAAAGTCGGTGATAAGCTATGGGATGAACTATCTAAGGGATCGAAAGAGGCAAGCGATCTCGCAGTTACCTGGCGTTTGTCGTTTGATACTCTAAAAGAGTGGCAGCAAGAGCAGAAATCAGGAGAAGCTGAGGCTGGGTCGGATGCAGTGCAAAATGCTTCGGGCCCGAAAGAGGGGGGCTCAACTGATACTGTAAAAGAACAGTCAGAATCCTTGAAAAGTTCAGATGAAGACTCAGCTGGCAGCGGTCCAAGCCATTCACAGGCTTCTGTAGAAAGCTCAACTAAAAACGAAACTGGCACTGGGCTAAGTCGTAAATATTCTACACCTAATGAGCAACTAGCTGTCAGCAAACATGAGTCTAAGTCGAGCTGCAAATATCTTACGCCTAATGAACAATTAAAAATGCCTCAGCTTTGGAAAACCCCTACAGATATCGCTCCGTCTCTCTATAAAACTCCTGCGCAACAGCTGGCAGAGTTTGATGCTCAGGACGAATGCCGGGAGCCCTCTGTTTCTCATGTTGTTCGGGATAAGCCCCTTCATACTGCATTGTCCAGTAGTGATGAGGATGAGGATGAGGAGGCTGTGGTTAGTCATCCTGCCACTGATAACACGGAGAGAGCTGTTTGCCAGTTCCCTGTCACTGATAGACAGAAAAGAGCTATTTCTCGGCCCCTTCGGAGAGCGGCAGAGCCGTGGACTCTACCCCCTGTAACTGTCACTGTGTTGCCTAGACATCCAGGCAAATTTTGGAATCAAGTAAAACAAAGGGCCGCAGAAATAGGGGACTGGAATCTGCTGGACAGGATTGGTTATCCCTCTGAGACATGTGATGCAGTTGTACCTGCGGGTCATGAGGCTTTCCCGATTTTCAAGGCGGTGCCAGGCTCGGGAAGACAGGATGAGCACATTCCGTTTGCGTGGAAAGTGGTACAAGATTTGCAGATGTGTGCCTCTAAATACGGGATAAATTCCGCAGAGGTAACGAGACTGATAAGGGTGATAAATACAGACCTATTAGCACCCTATGATATTTCACATCTTGCACAAATTCTGTTTCAACCGATTCAGTATCAAGTATTTCTCGCGAACTGGAGAAAGCTCGCTGAGAGAGCTGCACTAGATAACATGCAGCTGCCCCAAGGAGATCCGAGGCGAGGGGCTGGCGTTGGTGCATTGATGGGAACGGGTCCAGTTTTTTCAAACCCTCAAATTCAATCTCAGTGGCCCCCTGCATTGCTAGAGCAATGCCAACGTATGGGAATGTCAGCACTCATACAAACAATGGAGCTGGCAGCTCCAAAGCCTAAGTACACCACCGTGAAACAGGGGGTTAAGGAACCGTTCCTGCAATTTGTAGAACGCATAGCCACCTCACTGGAAAAGCAAGTAGATGATGAAGATCTCAGACAAAGGCTCTGCCTGGAGTTAGCCAAGGATAATGCTAATGAAGATTGCCAAAGAATAATCGAGGCAGTGCCTGGGAATCCATCCATCCCTGAAATGGTGGCAGCATGCTCTAAAGCGGGATCGGTGGCTCATAAAATGACTGCATTAGCTGCTGTCCTTCGACCTAATCCCAAATGCCATGGGTGTGGAAAGCAAGGACATTTTAAGGCTGAATGCCCAGTCAAGCAAAAGGGGAACAAGCAGGAAAATAAAACAACAGAGGCAGAAGTTACTTGTAGCTGATGTGGAAGGCCAGGGCATTTTTCTAAGCACAGGAGATATGCAACAGATTAAGTTTAATGTCGTGGAAGCCTGAAGAAGACGACCCCTACCGCGGGGGGAGGAAAAGAGGGGGCAGAAAGTTGCCTTCTCATGTTTTTGTTGGTTCTTGTGTTAACTCTAGTGTCTGTCAAATGTGTTTTTGTGAGCTCACAATATTATTGTTACTGTGTGTGTATGTGAAGAAACAAAGTTCTTTGCCAGGAGAAGAGGGAAAAAGAAAAGTTAAAAGCCTTCCCTTGCCAGGGAGAGAGGCAGAGTATATTTCGCCTGATAACGATGGTCTGTTGCTTAGCAACTAAGCAGTAGTGAAGCTGTCCGACTTTATAAAATTGCAACTTTGTAACCTTCTGATTGGAGAGAGAAATTGTTTTTACAATTTCCTAACATAGTCTTACTAACTGTTTTCTGAAGTTGTTCATTAAAATAACAAAAATTGTGTTAAAATACATATATAAATGTAATGGAGAAATAGAGTTTTTAAGCTAACGACTGAAAACTGCCTGTGATAAGAAAATTCCAAGGATGTGGGGGGAGTGATTTTTCCGACAGAGCTGCTAACCACAGCTGCTCTACCTTCCCTCTTCCCCCCCTCTGCTCAAACAGCTCTGTAAACATTTTTTCGTAACTTCTGTGTTTTATAGATAGATTTTTTGAAATTGTTAAGGAAACTTTAAGGTAGACTTACTTGGTGGAACACCTAACTCAAAAATATCTTATTTGACAGAGGCAGTTTTTGCCAGAGAAAAAAGGAAAAATAAATAAATTGTTTCTAACTGGAAGTTTCCACCTTTGTGATAATAGACATAAAATCTAAAAATATAATACAAGAAATTACTTAACAACAGACGGCATTTCAAGTTTAAATTGCATCTGTCCTAAGCAGCAGAAGTGTGTCTCTGTTATTAGGTAACAAGTTTAAATCAAAACTGTTGCTGCTTTGCCAGGTGTGCGTCCTAGATCCCCTGATATACTCTTGTGAGCAAAACCCTAGTTTAAAGCAACCTGAGTGAGTTTTACTGTGACTTTGTGTAAATTGCTAAAGTTGAAAGCTACTTTACGAGTGTTAACTTCTTAAATACATTGATGTAAGTTGAACTGTTACACTTATTGTGTTTAAATAAGATGTTTAAAGTTTTCACACATATCCCAGAAAAATATATAAATATCAGGAAAAAGTCAGAATTAGCTGTTTCTAAATCCTAGCTGATCATATAGTTTCAGAAACTGGGTGAGACTGCTCCAAAAAAAAAAAAAAAAAAAAAAAAAAAA
>NW_020928831.1:0-2552 GCF_003984885.1 Neopelma chrysocephalum | reverse complement strand
AAAAAAAAAAAAAAAAAAAAAAAAAAAAAAAGACGTGACTGTTCTCCAGTTTCATTTTTTACATTCAGAGAGACAAGAATCTGCTCTATGAATTTGTGAATCTTGCTCTAATCCCAAGCCATGTGTGGCTTGATAGTAGAAAAGTAAAAGATGCAAAACTATATTTAATCCAATTATGCAACTAAAATCCTTATCAAAATTAGTAATCCCATCCTCTGAAAGATTTCCATATGCTGGGATTTTGAACAGCCAATTGTTTCTTCCTAATGAAAGTTGTTACTTGCTTTTATTGAAGTTACAGTGATTCAGTGTGTTTTACTTTACGATAGGAGAGAATTGTTCCGCAGTACAACATGATAAAATGCTGCTCAAAAATGATAAACACAAGTAAAAGAAAATACAGAAGTTAGAGACCTAAAAAGATAAGTTAAAACTAAATGTGATTATTCTAATCAATGTTATTTGAGAAGCAGGATTGAAGGATGCTCCAGGAAAAATTCAAAGAACCAAGCCATGGAACCTATCTCCAACAGAGAGAATTACACTGCAAAGAATCATCACTAAGCCTTCAGCTTCAAAGAAAAACTGTAAAATTACCCATGATACCCACTTAAAACTGACTGAACTATTAATAACAAATTTGTGAGTTTTTTATTGAAGGTGAAGAACAACTAAAAGAAGCAGATGAACAAGGGCTGAGAGTTAACTACTTCCCAGACATCAGAGACAACTTGGACTGACTTCTCACAGAAGACACTGAATTTCAAGCTGTATTAGCAGACTGTAATAGTGACTTATCTATTCATTTTTCTAGGTACCGGCTATGAACAAAAATCGTGTGTTGCTGCCAATCGCACATTACTCACGTAGCTCAGACATTGGTTTAACTTCTCCACGATTTGGGAAGTTTTGAAAAAACTATAAGGATGAGTAATGTTGTAATTTGCTAACTTTCCACAGCTAAAACAATTCTTGCAGGTTGAAGTGCATGTCACACTGCAGACATCCAGCATAAATCTCTAAAGGTTACATTATACTCGGTGTGAGGGGGTATGAACCTCTTTAACAGAATTATTTGCAATGTACTGCATGAATTCTAATAACTGTTTTGTTTTCTTTTAGTGACTACTGCTGTGAAGCTTCTTTTAATATACCTAATGTAAACATTCAGAAATTCCTTTTCGGTGTTAACACTGTTGAGTGGATGATCCCATGAAAACGTATTGTACAAACTAATTGATCCATATTTGATACAATATTCCTTCAGTTCAATCAAGATGCGAATTATGAGTAACTAAATTCAAGAAGTGAAGTACCATTTGTATTACTTTACAGCTCTTACAGCATGTTGCTAAAAGATGAACAAAATATAGAATTAGATGATGTGCTATTACAATGACATAACCCTGAATTTTACACATGAATAGAAGGTTTATGCTTAAATTATTGATGTTTAAAAACTCCTGAGATTTTTATTATTTAAACAGTTCTTTAACTCGTTGCAGTTAAATTCAAAGGTTTAAATTGTTGATTTTTTTCCTTTTACCCTCCTATATGTCTACTTACTAAAAGAATAATTAAGAGTAATTCAGAAAATTTCAGCTTAATCCAGGTTACTGCAGTCCGGTGTCTTCCTGCAGCAAACTCATTGGGGAAGTTGATTCAGCCAAATGATAAGATTTTTTTTTGCATAACTAGATTAGCTGTATGGCCTGAGCATCGGAACTACGTTGTCTCCACAGTGAACTAAACCTAAACACCTATGCAAATAAACCCACAGGACAAGTGGAACTAAAAATAAGATCAAGTAGTGTATGTAACGCATGATGTGTGATTTCTCTTGATGTTCCTTAATCATCTCCTTCCTACCTCACTCATAAAACACATTGTTGTCAAGAACACATTTTACACATCAAACGAACATTTTAAAATATAAAAAGGGGGGAAAGAGACTATGAAGGCACATAAACAGATGCTAAATCAGAATAGATCTCATTTAAATTTTTTAGGCCTTATATACAGTTGTTAGATGTAACTATCAAAAATGACAAACTGAGAAGCACACAGCCAATAACTACTTAAAATGTAAACTGTGTCAATTAAAATGTTATGCGTGAGTGAAGAGTGACTGAGGTGGCCACCAATGAATGATTGAAGAGAGATTGTATGAGAGAAAGAGACTGTGTAGGTATACATATGTTACAATATATGTGTGTGCGAACTTAACAATGCTTTTGTATTGGAGTGTTGAGACTTTGGGGGAATATATTACATGGATCTCTTGAACTATAGTGAACCATTGTTCTGAATGGTGGACGAGCTCTCTGGATTCTTTCTTGGTGCAATGTTGTTGTCTATCCTTATTGTAGAATGCTGTGTTTTCTTTTTAGCTTTGGATCAGGGGTTGCCAATGCTGCTGCCTTGTTTGATCGG
Source organism: Neopelma chrysocephalum (assembly GCF_003984885.1). Taxonomy (NCBI): domain Eukaryota; kingdom Metazoa; phylum Chordata; class Aves; order Passeriformes; family Pipridae; genus Neopelma; species Neopelma chrysocephalum. Next base: position 119 of record NW_020928831.1, on the reverse strand, counting down.
CCTGTTGCAAAGGGCCCTGCAACAGACTGTCAAAGCCATCTTTGCAGCATAAAATAAAAAAAGAGGGGGAATTGTCGGGGGTTGACAGAGAACCTGTCAGCAGCCTGGCACTTATCGAC
>NW_020928830.1:0-396 GCF_003984885.1 Neopelma chrysocephalum | reverse complement strand
TGTTTGGACAGTATTTGTTTGTACAGTACTGTAGACTTTGTTCTTTGTCAGGTGTGAAGTAAATTGGATGCTTGAAAAGATGCTTAGGAGTGTTTGGGCAAATTTATTGTCTGTTATATCCTTAGAACAGGGTTACCTTCACACCTGACAAAGAACAAAGTCTACAGTACTGTACAAACAAATACTGTCCAAACAGGTTTTGTGTTGATTTCTCTTACTGGCACACACGTACAGCTTGTGGCAAAGTCCCAGCTGTTTTTCCAGTGTCTGCTGCACTTCAGTGCTAGGAACTGGAAAGTGAAAACAAGCACTTGTGTTCTACCTGCACTCCCAGCTGTGTCACAAAACATGTTTGGACAGTATTTGTTTGTACAGTACTGTAGACTTTGTTCTTTG
>NW_020928829.1:0-313 GCF_003984885.1 Neopelma chrysocephalum | reverse complement strand
AGATCAGGACAACAGAAAAACATGCAAAAAATATAACAGAATAATGTCCACACATTACTAAAGCAGATACACATAACAAAGAACAAGTTTCTTGCTGACCTTTCTATATCAACTTTTTCCTCATCAATAAGAGCACAGCATGAATGTAATTAACATACAAGGGGAATAAGAGTCAAAACAAACTGAATCTCAAGAGAGGAAATTACAGCAGCAGCAGATGGAGAGAGCAGTAAACATTAAAGACGCTGGCACAACCCAGTTCTCCAAGATCAGGACAACAGAAAAACATGCAAAAAATATAACAGAATAATGT
>NW_020928828.1:0-780 GCF_003984885.1 Neopelma chrysocephalum | reverse complement strand
CATATATACCTCCTTAAGCATACCAATCACTATCTAAGACAGGATACTGAGGCAAGTAGCTTTTTTGATTTAACTCCTTGTGCTTGTTTTTATAAAAAGTAAATCTGTTAAGAAGGAAATGCTTCATGGACTGAGGTAGATTTCCCCAGAACTTGATTTTACAGGAAAACGGGAGAAAAAGTTCTGAAGTTATTATTTCCCTTCTTGGGAATCTGGTTACTTGTTTACTTTTGTGAAGTGCCTTTATACAAATATGCACAGCATGGGGAATAAACAAGAAGAGCTGCAAATCCATGTGCGGTTGCAGGGCCGTGATCTCATTGCAATTACAGAGACATGGTGGGATAGCTCACATGACTGGAATATTGCCTCTCTGACCTGTCCTTTATAAAAAGTACACGGCCATCCATGACAATATTCCAGTCATGTGAGCTATCCCACCATGTCTCTGTAATTGCAATGAGATCACGGCCCTGCAACCGCACATGGATTTGCAGCTCTTCTTGTTTATTCCCCATGCTGTGCATATTTGTATAAAGGCACTTCACAAAAGTAAACAAGTAACCAGATTCCCAAGAAGGGAAATAATAACTTCAGAACTTTTTCTCCCGTTTTCCTGTAAAATCAAGTTCTGGGGAAATCTACCTCAGTCCATGAAGCATTTCCTTCTTAACAGATTTACTTTTTATAAAAACAAGCACAAGGAGTTAAATCAAAAAAGCTACTTGCCTCAGTATCCTGTCTTAGATAGTGATTGGTATGCTTAAGGAGGTATATATG
>NW_020928827.1:0-488 GCF_003984885.1 Neopelma chrysocephalum | reverse complement strand
CAGAGCTATAATGTTTAACCTCTACAGCTGAAGCATGTTAACAAGTAGGTATGTGACTGGAGAATTAATTACTGCAAAGACTGGCTCTTTCTTCCAGTGCCCCCTTGCAGCTGGGATACCCAGCTGACAGTTCAGTGATTGAATCAGGAGGGGAACACTGGGAAAGCATTCTTACAGAGAGGCCATACATTCTAAACTAGCATCCTACTGTCATCCAACACTAGAGCCGTTACAGAGATCACCAGCCCACAAATGTCAGAGAAGGCTAAGTTAGAAGACAGTAGGATGCTAGTTTAGAATGTATGGCCTCTCTGTAAGAATGCTTTCCCAGTGTTCCCCTCCTGATTCAATCACTGAACTGTCAGCTGGGTATCCCAGCTGCAAGGGGGCACTGGAAGAAAGAGCCAGTCTTTGCAGTAATTAATTCTCCAGTCACATACCTACTTGTTAACATGCTTCAGCTGTAGAGGTTAAACATTATAGCTCTG
>NW_020928826.1:0-3219 GCF_003984885.1 Neopelma chrysocephalum | reverse complement strand
TTTCAATTTAGAACTCAAAATGTTAAGATATGGTTCTCAGAATTATTAAAAATATACAACTGTCACTGAAGTAAAAACACAGTTTAGAGGGTCATGGGGCAGGAGTGGAGGTGTCCTTTTATACTAAGTTATTAAACTTGGCTTCCTCTCACATCAGAGTGAATTAAATGAATCCTTCCTCTTTAAAGCAAAGCAAGTTCAGAAAAGCAGAGAAAAAAAGGCTCCAAGTTTCACAGTTCTTTTCTCATGATATCTCTTAAAAGTGTGTTTTCATTTCAGCAGAGATGGTGTTATTCTCTGAAAAGATGACTCAACTCCTGCTTTACCTTCAGTACACAGTTCTCATTGGGTAACATGAACACAAGAAGAAACCATGGTTTAATTAAGTATTTGCTGTGTTCCTGAAGATATGTCAGAAGACGGTGCCTTTTCCTTATAAACTTGCACTGCATATGAATAACATGACATTTATATGAAATTTCAACACAGAAAAAAATAGTCTGACTGTTACCCTCCAACACACCTTTGAAAAATGTCTTTCTCAAATGCTCCTAGGTCCTTAAGGGTATTCTAAAACATTCCATTTAATGTAATCCTTTTTATGTGGTTCTGTTCTGTACTATAACAATCTCAAGTTTCCTTGGCAAAAGTCAGGGGATAGAATTACTTTGGGCATATCAAGACATGTTTCTGCATCATTGCTGTAGAAGACAGTCACTTGTTACTGTTTTCTTTGCTAAGTTATAATAGGAAAATCAATATGGAATTGCTGAGATTAACACAGGAGAGTTATTATAAAGGAGCTCAACTTCCTAGAAAGTTGTCTAGAAGTGTCTTACTGGTTCAACTGAAGTAAGTATTACTGATATTTAGAGGGGCATTAATTCAGAAAAATAACTAGTCAGAACAGCCCATTAATTCCAACTCAAAGCCACAAATAAAACTCCTGTTTAAAAGTAATGGACTTTATTTCACTGACTAGATAACATTTTACCTGACAGCACATTCACACAAATATTGCGCAATTCTTCTACTTGTAAGTATCACAATAATTATTGGAACAGAGAGCCCAGATATTAATAAAACAAAGTATGCACACAGTACCTATGCAGGATTAAAGCCTACGTCATTGTAGCTGAGAGGTTTATGTTTCATTTCAAGCAATAGTTGTAATAGTTGTGTTCCGAAGCACCTTTTCTGTATACGCAGTCTGTTATTTGAGTCAAACTTTTATAGTAAAATACAAACTGCACAGCAGACTGCACAAAAGTTTAATACGCAAAACTCAGTTTGATACGTTTGTTCCTTCTGAAAAAAAAGTCAGAGAATAACACATACACCAATGAGAATTTTATCAAGAAGCTACTGTAAGAGTTTTTATTCCAAGGTTTATCTACAAAGCATAGTATAGATCAGCTTTTCTGAAGATCAAAATATTCTGCAACACACAATCATTCTCTGGTTTACTACTTTTGGTATCACACAGTTGGATTCTTTGGAGATACCACTGCAAAAACAAAGTGATACACGGAATTTAAACACAAAGAGTTTTATTGTTGTTTAAAAAAGAAAAAAAAGTTAAAAAAGATCTTAATCTCAGAGCTAATTATGCACTTATGTGTATGAATGTATTAAACAACTCAGCCAAAATTCTGACATCAATAATGGCCACATCCATGCTATTCTTTTAGATCTACTTGAGACTAGATTCCAGACAGTATATTTATATCATTCAGAATTAGTTCTAGTAACATTCCCATGCAAATACATCCAGCTGAAAACCCACAATTGAAAATATGTCAGAAACTGCAAGGGCTAAAGGGATAAGCAGAATTTAAAAAACAAACAAACAAACAAACAAACAAAACAACCTCACAAAAAGCCAGAGGTAGGAAGATCTAAAGACGTTCCATTTCTTAGATGCCAGTTCAATATTTGCAGCAGAACAATCTTTACTTACAAGTCAAATGAACTGCAGAGAAGATGAGATATATTCTCAGGCTTTACCAATTAGTTATTTCAAGTTTGAAGGTAATGCTGTGTGCCAGCTTGGCTCCGTGGGTTTTTATTAATGGTATTGACAAGAAAAACTGTTCCTAGCTGTGTAACTTCAGAAGCAGTTTTCTGGGCTCTCATTGTAGTGACAGTTCATAACCTTAGCCTGTTCAAGAGACACCATTTATTGGAGAAATCGGACACCTCTAAAAATGGTAATGGTTCACATTTCAGTGCAAACACTAAATTAAAAAGGAATACATTTAATAAACAGCTTTGTAATCTGAGCCGAAACTTTGATTTATGTTGTCCATCTCACTGGTTTCAGTCTTTTCAGAACTCAGTTTGTAGGGCCCTGCACATGTGTATTAATGGTGATGGTTTTCGAGAAAGATGGGGATATGTGAGGATATGGGGAAAAGGATTAGTGACAGCAGAGAATCAAGAGTCTTAAAGAATCAAATAAGGAATTTTTTATAAAATCAGCTTTGGATACTTTTATAAAATCAGCTTAAACCCAAGTCAAATTTGAAAACAAAAAAATACAGTTTAAAGCAAAGAAGCTTTTAAAATCTGAATACAGTCTTAGTGGTGCTATGATATTTTTCTGCCTGCAATTCATTAAGTATTTAAATTAAAAAAAAAACAAAAATAAATATTTTTACTTTACTAATTAATTCCAATAAGTTTTTAAGAAGCTTATGGAGAAAATCTTTTTACACAAAGATAACTGCTACACTACTAACTATAACAGGCATGGGACTCCCCTTGCCTTAGGAACCAGTGTATACCTGCACGGCTCACTGTCCTGCACTGAAAATATCCCCCAATAGCCACAGCCCATCTTCCCACTAGAAATAACTCACAAGAACTGTGCCCAGGCAGCAGCTGTAAGAGTTGGCAGGAGGCAAACTTCTGATGAATAGTGTAAGCGCTGGTCCTCCAAAGCCATTCATTTCTTTACCAGCAAAGGGATAATTAAAGATTCTTTGCAGCATTCAGTATTAGTGCAAGACTCCAGATAACACTAATATAATCAACGCAATGAGTTGAGAATAATGTCCATTAACAGCTTATTCATCTACTTACTTTCTTCAGGCTTCTTGATGTTTAAAAAAATATACCAAATTACATTTTACTAGTTTTATTAGATGTTCTTTTGGCACAGTCAAAATCTAGATGATGATATATTTTAATCTTTAAATGTACTTATTTCATGGAGAG
>NW_020928825.1:0-2358 GCF_003984885.1 Neopelma chrysocephalum | reverse complement strand
TTTCAATTTAGAACTCAAAATGTTAAGATATGGTTCTCAGAATTATTTAAAAATATACAACTGTCACTGAAGTAAAAACACAGTTTAGAGGGTCATGGGGCAGGAGTGGAGGTGTCCTTTTATACTAAGTTATTAAACTTGGCTTCCTCTCACATCAGAGTGAATTAAATGAATCCTTCATCTTTAAAGCAAAGCAAGTTCAGAAAAGCAGAGAAAAAAAGGCTCCAAGTTTCACAGTTCTTTTCTCATGATATCTCTTAAAAGTGTGTTTTCATTTCAGCAGAAATGGTGTTATTCTCTGAAAAGATGACTCAACTCCTGCTTTACCTTCAGTACACAGTTCTCATTGGGTAACATGAACACAAGAAGAAACCATGGTTTAATTAAGTCTTTGCTGTGTTCCTGAAGATATGTCAGAAGACGGTGCCTTTTCCTTATAAACTTGCACTGCATATGAATAACATGACATTTATATGAAATTTCAACACAGAAAAAAATAGTCTGACTGCTACCCTGCAACACACCTTTGAAAAATGTCTTTCTCAAATGCTCCTAGGTCCTTAAGGGTATTCTAAAACATTCCATTTAATGTAATCCTTTTTATGTGGTTCTGTTCTGTTCTATAACAATCTCAAGTTTCCTTGGCAAAAGTCAGGGGCTAGAATTACTTTGGGCATATCAAGACATGTTTCTGCATCATTGCTGTAGAAGACAGTCAGTTGTTACTGTTTTCTTTGCTAAGTTATAATAGGAAAATCAATATGGAATTGCTGAGATTAACACAGGAGAGTTATTATAAAGGAGCTCAACTTCCTAGAAAGTTGTCTAGAAGTGTCTTACTGGTTCAACTGAAGTAAGTATTACTGATATTTAGAGGGGCATTAATTCAGAAAAATAACTAGCCAGAACAGCCCATTAATTCCAACTCAAAGCCACAAATAAAACTCCTGTTTAAAAGTAATGGACTTTATTTCACTGACTAGATAACATTTTACCTGACAGCACATTCACACAAATATTGCGCAATTCATCTACTTGTAAGTATCACAATAATTATTGGAACAGAGAGCCTAGATATTAATAAAACAAAGTATGCACACAGTACCTATGCAGGATTAAAGCCTACGTCATTGTAGCTGAGAGGTTTATGTTTCATTTCAAGCAATAGTTGTAATAGTTGTGTTCCGAAGCACCTTTTCTGTATACGCAGTCTGTTATTTGAGTCAAACTTTTATAGTAAAATACAAACTGCACAGCAGACTGCACAAAAGTTTAATACGCAAAACTCAGTTTGATGCGTTTGTTCCTTCTGAAAAAAAAGTCAGAGAATAACACATACACCAATGAGAATTTTATCAAGAAGCTACTGTAAGAGTTTTTATTCCAAGGTTTATCTTCAAAGCATAGTATAGATCAGCTTTTCTGAAGATCAAAATATTCTGCAACACACAATCATTCTCTGGATTACTACTTTTGGTATCACACAGTTGGATTCTTTGGAGATACCACTGCAAAAACAAAGTGACACACAGAATTTAAACACAAAGAGTTTTATTGTTGTTTAAAAAAGAAAAAAAAGTTAAAAAAAATCTTAATCTCAGAGCTAATTATGCACTTATGTGTATGAATGTATTAAACAACTCAGCCAAAATTCTGACATCAATAATGGCCACATCCATGCTATTCTTTTAGATCTACTTGAGACTAGATTCCAGACAGTATATTTATATCATTCAGAATTAGTTCTAGTAACATTCCCATGCAAATACATCCAGTTGAAAACCCACAATTGAAAATATGTCAGAAACTGCAAGGGCTAAAGGGATAAGCAGAATTTAAAAAACAAACAAACAAACAAACAAACAAAACAACCTCACAAAAACCCAGAGGTAGGAAGATCTAAAGACGTTCCATTTCTTAGATGCCAGTTCAATATTTGCAGCAGAACAATCTTTACTTACAAGTCAAATGAACTGCAGAGAAGATGAGATACATTCTCAGGCTTTACCAATTAGTTATTTCAAGTTTGAAGGTAATGCTGTGTGCCAGCTTGGCTCCGTGGGTTTTTATTAATGGTATTGACAAGAAAAACTGTTCCTAGCTGTGTAACTTCAGAAGCAGTTTTCTGGGCTCTCATTGTAGTGACAGTTCATAACCTTAGCCTGTTCAAGAGACACCATTTATTGGAGAAATCAGACACCTCTAAAAATGGTAATGGTTCACATTTCAGTGCAAACACTAAATTAAAAAGGAATACATTTAATAAACAGCTTTGTAATCTGAGCCGAAACTTTGATTTATGTTGTCCATCTGTGCTGGTTTAAAAGTTAACCAGCAAGGCAAAATGAACTCAATTCA
>NW_020928824.1:0-829 GCF_003984885.1 Neopelma chrysocephalum | reverse complement strand
TAAGCAGTGGCCAGGGCCCAGCAGGTTGCTGTGAGCTGACCATCTCTGGAGCTGCCAGAGCATTTTTCCTTTACCAGTTTTATCATGCTGACAGGATCCTGCAGTTGTTCAGGGGTGAATTTCCAGATCATGGGAGGAGAAAACTTCTCCAAATACTGGCCGATGTCCTCCCACTTCCCGTGCCACTCAGCGTTATCCATTCCCAGGACAGGCGTCCAAACAGCCTCCCTAGAAGGCCCTGTTCTGACCCTAAGCATGGTGTAAACAGTACAGAGCAGACAGAGCAGCAGACAGAGCAACACTAACAATAACATTATGCCATCCTTAGCATCAAAAGGAAAATCAATATTTTCAAAAGCTGTTGTAGCAGGTCTGAAGGGGAAGAAGGAGGTGAGAGGCTGGAAACAATCATTCCCCACTGTTCCCCCAAAGGACTGGGTGCGATTTTTAATGAGGCCCCAGAGGTAGCAACCCAGACCAGGACAGGCAAACAGGACTGAATACACATTTACAATGAAACTCATTGCTTCTGATGTTACGATGGCATAAACATAGTATACCAATAAAGCAATTTGGATCCTTCTCCCTGGTCTTAAAGAGAGCATTAAAATAGGCAAATAGTTCCCCATCTGCGGAAATATGAACATGCCCAGATACAACACCCACGTGAATGCACCAAACAACATGTTGATCGGGGAGTTTCTGTATCCAAATACACAGATGCTTAAAATGAAATTGTGATTCTGACTTCTCTCTCTCTGCCCCACGTTGGGCGCCAAAAATGTGCTGGTTTAAAAGTTAACCAGCAAGGCAAAATGAACTCAATTCA
>NW_020928823.1:0-2358 GCF_003984885.1 Neopelma chrysocephalum | reverse complement strand
TTTCAATTTAGAACTCAAAATGTTAAGATATGGTTCTCAGAATTATTTAAAAATATACAACTGTCACTGAAGTAAAAACACAGTTTAGAGGGTCATGGGGCAGGAGTGGAGGTGTCCTTTTATACTAAGTTATTAAACTTGGCTTCCTCTCACATCAGAGTGAATTAAATGAATCCTTCATCTTTAAAGCAAAGCAAGTTCAGAAAAGCAGAGAAAAAAAGGCTCCAAGTTTCACAGTTCTTTTCTCATGATATCTCTTAAAAGTGTGTTTTCATTTCAGCAGAAATGGTGTTATTCTCTGAAAAGATGACTCAACTCCTGCTTTACCTTCAGTACACAGTTCTCATTGGGTAACATGAACACAAGAAGAAACCATGGTTTAATTAAGTCTTTGCTGTGTTCCTGAAGATATGTCAGAAGACGGTGCCTTTTCCTTATAAACTTGCACTGCATATGAATAACATGACATTTATATGAAATTTCAACACAGAAAAAAATAGTCTGACTGCTACCCTGCAACACACCTTTGAAAAATGTCTTTCTCAAATGCTCCTAGGTCCTTAAGGGTATTCTAAAACATTCCATTTAATGTAATCCTTTTTATGTGGTTCTGTTCTGTTCTATAACAATCTCAAGTTTCCTTGGCAAAAGTCAGGGGCTAGAATTACTTTGGGCATATCAAGACATGTTTCTGCATCATTGCTGTAGAAGACAGTCAGTTGTTACTGTTTTCTTTGCTAAGTTATAATAGGAAAATCAATATGGAATTGCTGAGATTAACACAGGAGAGTTATTATAAAGGAGCTCAACTTCCTAGAAAGTTGTCTAGAAGTGTCTTACTGGTTCAACTGAAGTAAGTATTACTGATATTTAGAGGGGCATTAATTCAGAAAAATAACTAGCCAGAACAGCCCATTAATTCCAACTCAAAGCCACAAATAAAACTCCTGTTTAAAAGTAATGGACTTTATTTCACTGACTAGATAACATTTTACCTGACAGCACATTCACACAAATATTGCGCAATTCATCTACTTGTAAGTATCACAATAATTATTGGAACAGAGAGCCTAGATATTAATAAAACAAAGTATGCACACAGTACCTATGCAGGATTAAAGCCTACGTCATTGTAGCTGAGAGGTTTATGTTTCATTTCAAGCAATAGTTGTAATAGTTGTGTTCCGAAGCACCTTTTCTGTATACGCAGTCTGTTATTTGAGTCAAACTTTTATAGTAAAATACAAACTGCACAGCAGACTGCACAAAAGTTTAATACGCAAAACTCAGTTTGATGCGTTTGTTCCTTCTGAAAAAAAAGTCAGAGAATAACACATACACCAATGAGAATTTTATCAAGAAGCTACTGTAAGAGTTTTTATTCCAAGGTTTATCTTCAAAGCATAGTATAGATCAGCTTTTCTGAAGATCAAAATATTCTGCAACACACAATCATTCTCTGGATTACTACTTTTGGTATCACACAGTTGGATTCTTTGGAGATACCACTGCAAAAACAAAGTGACACACAGAATTTAAACACAAAGAGTTTTATTGTTGTTTAAAAAAGAAAAAAAAGTTAAAAAAAATCTTAATCTCAGAGCTAATTATGCACTTATGTGTATGAATGTATTAAACAACTCAGCCAAAATTCTGACATCAATAATGGCCACATCCATGCTATTCTTTTAGATCTACTTGAGACTAGATTCCAGACAGTATATTTATATCATTCAGAATTAGTTCTAGTAACATTCCCATGCAAATACATCCAGTTGAAAACCCACAATTGAAAATATGTCAGAAACTGCAAGGGCTAAAGGGATAAGCAGAATTTAAAAAACAAACAAACAAACAAACAAACAAAACAACCTCACAAAAACCCAGAGGTAGGAAGATCTAAAGACGTTCCATTTCTTAGATGCCAGTTCAATATTTGCAGCAGAACAATCTTTACTTACAAGTCAAATGAACTGCAGAGAAGATGAGATACATTCTCAGGCTTTACCAATTAGTTATTTCAAGTTTGAAGGTAATGCTGTGTGCCAGCTTGGCTCCGTGGGTTTTTATTAATGGTATTGACAAGAAAAACTGTTCCTAGCTGTGTAACTTCAGAAGCAGTTTTCTGGGCTCTCATTGTAGTGACAGTTCATAACCTTAGCCTGTTCAAGAGACACCATTTATTGGAGAAATCAGACACCTCTAAAAATGGTAATGGTTCACATTTCAGTGCAAACACTAAATTAAAAAGGAATACATTTAATAAACAGCTTTGTAATCTGAGCCGAAACTTTGATTTATGTTGTCCATCTGTGCTGGTTTAAAAGTTAACCAGCAAGGCAAAATGAACTCAATTCA
>NW_020928822.1:0-829 GCF_003984885.1 Neopelma chrysocephalum | reverse complement strand
TAAGCAGTGGCCAGGGCCCAGCAGGTTGCTGTGAGCTGACCATCTCTGGAGCTGCCAGAGCATTTTTCCTTTACCAGTTTTATCATGCTGACAGGATCCTGCAGTTGTTCAGGGGTGAATTTCCAGATCATGGGAGGAGAAAACTTCTCCAAATACTGGCCGATGTCCTCCCACTTCCCGTGCCACTCAGCGTTATCCATTCCCAGGACAGGCGTCCAAACAGCCTCCCTAGAAGGCCCTGTTCTGACCCTAAGCATGGTGTAAACAGTACAGAGCAGACAGAGCAGCAGACAGAGCAACACTAACAATAACATTATGCCATCCTTAGCATCAAAAGGAAAATCAATATTTTCAAAAGCTGTTGTAGCAGGTCTGAAGGGGAAGAAGGAGGTGAGAGGCTGGAAACAATCATTCCCCACTGTTCCCCCAAAGGACTGGGTGCGATTTTTAATGAGGCCCCAGAGGTAGCAACCCAGACCAGGACAGGCAAACAGGACTGAATACACATTTACAATGAAACTCATTGCTTCTGATGTTACGATGGCATAAACATAGTATACCAATAAAGCAATTTGGATCCTTCTCCCTGGTCTTAAAGAGAGCATTAAAATAGGCAAATAGTTCCCCATCTGCGGAAATATGAACATGCCCAGATACAACACCCACGTGAATGCACCAAACAACATGTTGATCGGGGAGTTTCTGTATCCAAATACACAGATGCTTAAAATGAAATTGTGATTCTGACTTCTCTCTCTCTGCCCCACGTTGGGCGCCAAAAATGTGCTGGTTTAAAAGTTAACCAGCAAGGCAAAATGAACTCAATTCA
>NW_020928821.1:0-1576 GCF_003984885.1 Neopelma chrysocephalum | reverse complement strand
TGTGCTGGTTTAAAAGTTAACCAGCAAGGCAAAATGAACTCAATTCAAAAGAGAGATTTATAAGTCAGAATAACAATTTATTAAAATAATGCAATAAGTACAAGTATACAGACAGACAATTGGTTTTAACCCACAAAACCCAAATGTACAAACCCAGCACCCTGGGGTATGAACAAAAGTGGTGTACCTTGGCCCACCCCCCGAGTCTAAAGCAAAGGGAGAGGGGATAAAACCTGCTGGTGGGAGAGCTGCTGCAGTCTGGTCAGAAGTGGTGATTGCAGTCCAGTTGAGGGTGGTGGTCTCAGCCTGGTTGGGAGCAGCGGTGGTCTGCTGTCTTTCTCTGGGTCCCACGAGAGAGAGCTCCAAGGCTCTGAAACTCCCAGTTATATACTCTCCAGTTCAGGCGGGAGTGCTCAGTCCCTCCCTCAGAGTAGGGAATTCCATAAAAGGGCATGCAGATGCTCAGTTCCTCTTATCAGAGCGGGGAATTCCATATAAGGATATCAGAGCAGGGAATTCCATAAAAGGGTACAGGAACATCTTCCCACCTTGCAGGCCTCTACTGACAGCAGTTTTTGGGAAATGGCATGGAGGCTATAGAATACACAGTTTTGGGTTACACCCATCCAGGGATGAATTGGTCCCAGCCGTTCTAACCAGGACACCATCTCACTGGTTTCAGTCTTTTCAGAACTCAGTTTGTAGGGCCCTGCACATGTGTATTAATGGTGGTGGTTTTCGAGAAAGATGGGGATATGTGAGGATATGGGGAAAAGGATTAGTGACAGCAGAGAATGAAGAGTCTTAAAGAATCAAATAAGGAATTTTTTATAAAATCAGCTTTGGATACTTTTATAAAATCAGCTTAAACCCAAGTCAAATTTGAAAACAAAAAAATACAGTTTAAAGCAAAGAAGCTTTTAAAATCTGAATACTGTCTTAGTGGTGCTATGATATTTTTCTGCCTGCAATTCATTAAGTATTTAAATTAAAAAAAAAGAAAATAAATATTTTTACTTTACCAATTAATTCCAATAAGTTTTTAAGAAGCTTATGGAGAAAATCTTTTTACACAAAGATAACTGCTACACTACTAACTATAACAGGCATGGGACTCCCCTTGCCTTAGGAACCAGTGTATACCTGCACGGCTCACTGTCCTGCGCTGAAAATATCCCCCAATAGCCACAGCCCATCTTCCCACCAGAAATAACTCACAAGAACTGTGCCCAGGCAGCAGCTGTAAGAGTTGGCAGGAGGCAAACTTCTGATGAATAGTGTAAGCGCTGGTCCTCCAAAGCCATTCTTTTCTTTACCAGCAAAGGGATAATTAAAGATTCTTTGCAGCATTCAGTATTAGTGCAAGACTCCAGATAACACTAATACAATCAACACAATGAGTTGAGAATAATGTCCATTAACAGCTTATTCATCTACTTACTTTCTTCAGGCTTCTTGATGTTTAAAAAAATATACCAAATTACATTTTACTAGTTTTATTAGATGTTCTTTTGGCACAGTCAAAATCCAGATGATGATATATTTTAATCTTTAAATGTACTTATTTCATGGAGAG
>NW_020928820.1:0-5294 GCF_003984885.1 Neopelma chrysocephalum | reverse complement strand
TGTGCTGGTTTAAAAGTTAACCAGCAAGGCAAAATGAACTCAATTCAAAAGAGAGATTTATAAGTCAGAATAACAATTTATTAAAATAATGCAATAAGTACAAGTATACAGACAGACAATTGGTTTTAACCCACAAAACCCAAATGTACAAACCCAGCACCCTGGGGTATGAACAAAAGTGGTGTACCTTGGCCCACCCCCCGAGTCTAAAGCAAAGGGAGAGGGGATAAAACCTGCTGGTGGGAGAGCTGCTGCAGTCTGGTCAGAAGTGGTGATTGCAGTCCAGTTGAGGGTGGTGGTCTCAGCCTGGTTGGGAGCAGCGGTGGTCTGCTGTCTTTCTCTGGGTCCCACGAGAGAGAGCTCCAAGGCTCTGAAACTCCCAGTTATATACTCTCCAGTTCAGGCGGGAGTGCTCAGTCCCTCCCTCAGAGTAGGGAATTCCATAAAAGGGCATGTGGATGCTCAGTTCCTCTTATCAGAGCGGGGAATTCCATATAAGGATATCAGAGCAGGGAATTCCATAAAAGGGTACAGGAACATCTTCCCACCTTGCAGGCCTCTACTGACAGCAGTTTTTGGGAAATGGCATGGAGGCTATAGAATACACAGTTTTGGGTTACACCCATCCAGGGATGAATTGGTCCCAGCCGTTCTAACCAGGACATTATCCACCCCTTATTTTATGCTATCCATGTCATGCCCAAATTAACCCCCTTAAAAACTATGTCTCTTTAAAACTATATACACATATGTACAATGAAACATTACGGACCATTCTCACTCAAAATTAGGTCCCCTTGTGGTACACAACGTGTCTCCCCATCTTTTTGCATTACCCACCAGGTGAAACCAGGTCCTTGAGCAAAAACAATCCCTCGGATGGGTTTGCCTTTGCTTGAGGTGGGACTAATCTAAACAGTCTTCCCTAACATACCTCTCATATGCACCACGGGGACTTTATCTCCATCTACAGTATGCAAAGGTTCTGATTGGGCAGGGCCAGCTCGATTAATGGAGCCTCGCGTGTTGACCAACCAGGTGGCCTTTGCTAAATGCAGCTCCCAGTGTTTGAGAGTCTCCCCACACAGTGCCTTCAGGGTGGTTTTCAGCAGTCTGTTGCACCGTTCAACTTTTCCAGCAGCTGGTGCATGGTAGGGGATATGATACACCCACTCAATGCCGTGCTCTCTGGCCCAGGTGTCTACGAGGCCATTCTTGAAATGGGTCCCATTATCAGACTCAATTCTCTCCGGGGTGCCGTGTCGCCACAGGACTTGTTTTTCAAGGCCCAGGATGGTATTCCGGGCAGTGGCATGAGGTACGGGGTATGTTTCCAGTCATCCAGTACTTCCTTCTACCATGGTAAGTACGTAGCGCTTGCCCTGGCGGGTTTTGGGGAGCGTGATGTAGTCAACTTGCCAGGCTTCCCCATACCTGTACTTTGACCACCGTCCACCATACCATAGAGGCTTCACCCGCTTGGCCTGCTTGATGGCAGCACATGTCTCACAGTCATGGATGACCTGTGAGACAATGTCCTTGGTTAAGTCCACCCCTCGGTCCTGAGCCCATCTGTATGTTGCATCTCTCCCCTGGTGACCGGAGGCGTCATGGGCCCATCGAGCCAGAAATAATTCTCCTTTGTGTTGCCAATCCAGATCCACCTGAGAGACTTTAATCCTGGCAGCTCGGTCCGCCTGCTCGTTGTTGCGATGCTCCTCATTAGCCCGTTTCTTGCGTACGTGAGCGTCTACGTGACCGACCTTCACGCTCAGCTTCTCTACCCGGCCAGCGATGTCCTGCCACATCTCCGCCGCCCAGATGGGTTTCCCTTGGCGCTGCCAGTTGGCCTTTCTCTATCGCTCTAGCCATCCCCACAGAGCATTGGCCACCATCCATGAGTCAGTGTAGATATAGAGTCTTGGCCACTTCTCTCGTTCAGCTATATCCAAAGCCAACTGAACGGCTTTAAGCTCTGCGAACTGACTTGACCCACCTTGTCCTTCGGTTGCTTCTGCAACTCGCCGTGTGGGACTCCACACGGCTGCCTTCCATTTTCGGTTTGTCCCTACAATGCGGCAGGAGCCATCCGTGAAGAGCGCATATCGTCTTTCATCTGCTGGTAGCTTGTCATATGGTGGGGCCTCCTCAGCCCGTGTCACCTGCTCCTCTTCTTCTTCAGAGGATAGTCCGAAACTCTCACCTTCGGGCCAATTGGTGATAATTTCCAGAATCCCAGGGCGATTAGGATTCCCTATCCGGGTTCGTTGTGTGATCAGAGCGATCCACTTACTCCATGTGGCATCGGTGGCGTGATGTGTAGCAGGAACTCTCCCCTTGAACATCCAGCCCAGCACTGGTAGTCGGGGTGCCAGGAGGAGCTGCGCTTCGGTGCCGATCACTTCTGAGGCAGCTCGAAGTCCTTCATAAGCAGCCAGGATCTCCTTCTCAGTTGGTGTATAGCTGGCTTCAGATCCTTTGTATCCCCGACTCCAGAATCTCAGCGGTCGTCCTCGGGTCTCCCCAGGCACTTTCTGCCAGAGGCTCCAAGAAGGGCCATTCTTCCCGGCTGCAGTGTAGAGCACGTTCTTCACGTCCTGTCCTGTCCTTACTGGCCCAAGGGCTACCGCATGGGCAATCTCCTGTTTGATTTGTTCAAAGGCCTGTTGTTGTTCAGGGCCCCACTGGAAATCATTTTTCTTCCGTGTCACAAGGTAGAGAGGGCTTACAATTTGACTGTACTCGGGGATATGCATCCTCCAAAAGCCCACAGCGCCTAGGAAAGCCTGTGTTTCCTTCTTGCTGGTTGGTGGGGACATGGCTGCTATTTTGTTAATTACCTCCGTTGGAATTAGGCGACGTCCATCTTGCCACTTCACTCCTAAGAACTGAATTTCCTGAGCAGGTCCCTTGACCTTACTTCGTTTAATGGCAAAACCAGCTCTTAGGAGGATCTGGATTATCTTCTCTCCTTTCTCGAAGACTTCCCCCGCTGTGTTCCCCCATACAATGATGTCATCAATGTACTGTAGATGTTCTGGAGCCTCGCCCTTTTCCAGTGCAGTCTGGATCAGTCCATGGCAAATGCTGGGACTGTGTTTCCACCCCTGAGGTAGTCGATTCCAGGTGTACTGCACACCTCTCCAAGTGAAAGCAAATTGTGGCCTGCACTCCGCTGCCAAAGGAATGGAGAAGAAGGCGTTGGCAATGTCAATGGTGGCATACCACTTGGCTGCCTTGGACTCCAGCTCATACTGGAGCTCCAGCATGTCCGGCACAGCAGCACTCAGGGGTGGTGTGACTTCATTGAGTCCACGGTAATCTACCGTCAGCCTCCACTCTCCGCTGGACTTACGCACTGGCCATATAGGGCTATTAAAGGGTGAGCGAGTCTTGCTGACCACCCCCTGGGTCTCCAGTTCACGGATCATCTTATGTATGGGAGTCACAGAGTCTCGGTCGGTGCGGTATTGCCGACGGTGCACTGTTGCTGTGGCTATCGGTACCAACTGTTCTTCAACCTTCAGCAGTCCCACAGCAGAGGGGTCCTCTGAGAGGCCAGGCAAGGTGTTCAACTGTCTAATTTCCTCTGCCTCCACAGTAGCTATGCCAAACGCCCAACGAAGTCTTTTTGGGTCTTTGAAATACCCACTCCTCAGGTAATCTATGCCAAGGATACACGGGGCCTCTGGACCAGTCACGATGGGGTGTCTGTGCCATTCCTTCCCAGTCAGGCTCACTTCAGCTTCCAGTACAGTCAGCTGTTGGGATCCCCCTGTCACCCCAGAAATAGAGATGGATTCTGCCCCTATGTATCTTGATGGCATCAAAGTACATTGTGCGCCGGTGTCAACTAAAGCCTTATATCTTTGTGGCTCTGATGTGCCAGGCCACCGAATCCACACTGTCCAATAGACTCGATTGTCCCTCTCCTCTACCTGGCTAGAGGCAGGGCACCCCTAGTCCTGGTCATGGTACTCGTTGCGCTCTTCTTGTAAGTATGACCTGGAAGTCCCTTCAAGAGGATCAGACATATCATCATTCCTGGGCCGTCTGGAGTCTTGCCTACGAGAGACTGGAGCAGCATTCATCCTCGAAGAGTTCCTTGTGGTACTTGTCCCTCTTTTCAATTCACGTACCCGGGCTGCTAAGGAAGAGGTGGGTTTCCCATCCCACTTCCTCATATCTTCTCCGTGCTCTTGGAGGTAAAACCATAGATTGCCACGTGGAGTGTACCCTCTCTCCTTAGCTGGGGGACGCTGGCTCCTGATAGCAGAGACCCTTGTTTGTCCTGGCGAGGTATGGAAGATCCCTTCCTTAATTTCTTCTCTTAGCCTCTGGTGTCCTTCTTCAATCTTCTCTTCCAGGCTTCGGACATGTTCAGCCAGTTTGGTTTCCACCGATGAGACGTGGGCTCGTAATGGGGCGGTGACAGTGTCTTCATAAATCCTGAGTTTGCTGACCAATGCACCAACCTTGTCCTCTCCCTCCCTCCATTGCAGCGTTGCTAGGTAGCGGGAATACATTTCTGGCCCGAGTCGTGCAAACTTCAACCACATCTGGGATGTGCACTGTACACCATCTGGACTTTTAGGAAATCTTTCGTCCTCTGAGAAGATTATCTCCAGTACAGCCAATTCTCTCAAGCACCGGATACCTTGTTCCATCGTGTTCCACTGTCCTTGCTGTACGTGGAGGTCCTCCTTGCAAAGGTATCTCTCCCTTACACTGGACAACAGTCGCCGCCAGAGGCTGAGAGTTTCCTGCCTCCTTCCAATCCCCTGATCAATGACGACATCTCGAGACAGGGATCCCAGTTGTCTTGCTTCACTTCCATCTAGAATTGTGTCGTTAGCGGCGCCATCCCAGATTCGGAGCAGCCAGGTCAGGATGGACTCATTCGCCTGCCGTGTGAACTCTCTCCGGAGCTCACGTAGCTCACCCAGGGATAGGGACCGAGTGATTATTTCTGGCTCTGTCTCCTCCGGTGGATGTGAAGGTCCTGCCTCTTCGTCATCATTTGCTATGCGAACTGATTTGGTCTTCGATTTCCTTTTCTGGACAGGGGCGACTGCTATTGGTTTCTGTTGTCCTTCTGGCTCCTCGATGGTTTGTGTGGGCATGGTGCCAGTTGATTTATTTCTTACTCCCTCCGACTCAGCTGTAGTTTGTGTGGACGTGGTGCCAGTTGATTTGCTCCTTCTCTCCTCCCCCTGGCAGTGCTGTACCATGTCAAGCAGTGCCCGGTAAGCAGTGGCCAGGGCCCAGCAGGTTGCTGTGAGCTGACCATCTCT
>NW_020928819.1:0-737 GCF_003984885.1 Neopelma chrysocephalum | reverse complement strand
GTGGGAAATGCTCATCACTAAGTCTCAATACACACAAACACTCAAATTTTTAACCATTAATTTTACTAGAAATATGTGGGGGTATTTCACACATCTATATTCACTGTGCTTGTAATGACTATATGTGAGAAATCAGAAAGTCCCATTTACTTGTAAATATATTAATCCTACATATAGACCTAGGCAACTGTAGTTCGTTTTCCTCCTAATTTACTCGACTTTTGAAAAATACTAAACCTTGTTAAAGTATAAAAATGTTACTGATCATGCCATTATAAGAGCACCTGAATAGACAAGCAGATGTATTTAGGCTGACTTTGGTATGACTCAAACACAAATTCTAAAGAAACAACAATTTTTAAAGAAAAGTAATCATATCTATGTGCTGCATTTATCGAAGTGCATACCTTGTCCTGTACTGAACTTGCTCAGATAGCTTTCGCTGATGATAGAGGTCTCTGTATCTGTTATCTGATCCAGTAATCTTCGGACATTGCAATTTTCAAGGATTAAATAATAAAAAATATTCTGTGAAATTAAGACTTTGTCAGGCAATTAAAGGGCCAATGCTAAACTAGTAGTCAAATGGTTTATTAGTTTCATGAAATTATTTCCATCAGTCCTTGTTTTCTTCCTGCATTCCCTCCAAAGTCCATGTTTTATGAGAGAAAGGTGGAATTGCAACACCAGTGTGTATGGATGACGGGGTGAAACACAAGTCTTTGCATACTTCATTG
>NW_020928818.1:0-696 GCF_003984885.1 Neopelma chrysocephalum | reverse complement strand
AACCATTAATTTTACTAGAAATATGGGGGGGTATTTCACACATCTATATTCACTGTGCTTGTAATGACTATATGTGAGAAATCAGAAAGTCCCATTTACTTGTAAATATATTAATCCTACATATAGACCTAGGCAACTGTAGTTCGTTTTCCTCCTAATTTACTCGACTTTTGAAAAATACTAAACCTTGTTAAAGTATAAAAATGTTACTGATCATGCCATTATAAGAGCACCTGAATAGACAAGCAGATGTATTTAGGCTGACTTTGGTATGACTCAAACACACTCAAACACAAATTCTAAAGAAACAACAATTTTTAAAGAAAAGTAATCATATCTATGTGCTGCATTTATCGAAGTGCATACCTTGTCCTGTACTGAACTTGCTCAGATAGCTTTCGCTGATGATAGAGGTCTCTGTATCTGTTATCTGATCCAGTAATCTTTGGACATTGCAATTTTCAAGGATTAAATAATAAAAAATCTTCTGTGAAATTAAGACTTTGTCAGGCAATTAAAGGGCCAATGCTAAACTAGTAATCAAATGGTTTATTAGTTTCATGAAATTATTTCCATCAGTCCTTGTTTTCTTCCTGCATTCCCTCCAAAGTCCATGTTTTATGAGAGAAAGGTGGAATTGCAACACCAATGTGTATGGATGACGGGGTGAAACACAAGTCTTTGCATACTTCATTG
>NW_020928817.1:0-737 GCF_003984885.1 Neopelma chrysocephalum | reverse complement strand
GTGGGAAATGCTCATCACTAAGTCTCAATACACACAAACACTCAAATTTTTAACCATTAATTTTACTAGAAATATGTGGGGGTATTTCACACATCTATATTCACTGTGCTTGTAATGACTATATGTGAGAAATCAGAAAGTCCCATTTACTTGTAAATATATTAATCCTACATATAGACCTAGGCAACTGTAGTTCGTTTTCCTCCTAATTTACTCGACTTTTGAAAAATACTAAACCTTGTTAAAGTATAAAAATGTTACTGATCATGCCATTATAAGAGCACCTGAATAGACAAGCAGATGTATTTAGGCTGACTTTGGTATGACTCAAACACAAATTCTAAAGAAACAACAATTTTTAAAGAAAAGTAATCATATCTATGTGCTGCATTTATCGAAGTGCATACCTTGTCCTGTACTGAACTTGCTCAGATAGCTTTCGCTGATGATAGAGGTCTCTGTATCTGTTATCTGATCCAGTAATCTTCGGACATTGCAATTTTCAAGGATTAAATAATAAAAAATATTCTGTGAAATTAAGACTTTGTCAGGCAATTAAAGGGCCAATGCTAAACTAGTAGTCAAATGGTTTATTAGTTTCATGAAATTATTTCCATCAGTCCTTGTTTTCTTCCTGCATTCCCTCCAAAGTCCATGTTTTATGAGAGAAAGGTGGAATTGCAACACCAGTGTGTATGGATGACGGGGTGAAACACAAGTCTTTGCATACTTCATTG
>NW_020928816.1:0-696 GCF_003984885.1 Neopelma chrysocephalum | reverse complement strand
AACCATTAATTTTACTAGAAATATGGGGGGGTATTTCACACATCTATATTCACTGTGCTTGTAATGACTATATGTGAGAAATCAGAAAGTCCCATTTACTTGTAAATATATTAATCCTACATATAGACCTAGGCAACTGTAGTTCGTTTTCCTCCTAATTTACTCGACTTTTGAAAAATACTAAACCTTGTTAAAGTATAAAAATGTTACTGATCATGCCATTATAAGAGCACCTGAATAGACAAGCAGATGTATTTAGGCTGACTTTGGTATGACTCAAACACACTCAAACACAAATTCTAAAGAAACAACAATTTTTAAAGAAAAGTAATCATATCTATGTGCTGCATTTATCGAAGTGCATACCTTGTCCTGTACTGAACTTGCTCAGATAGCTTTCGCTGATGATAGAGGTCTCTGTATCTGTTATCTGATCCAGTAATCTTTGGACATTGCAATTTTCAAGGATTAAATAATAAAAAATCTTCTGTGAAATTAAGACTTTGTCAGGCAATTAAAGGGCCAATGCTAAACTAGTAATCAAATGGTTTATTAGTTTCATGAAATTATTTCCATCAGTCCTTGTTTTCTTCCTGCATTCCCTCCAAAGTCCATGTTTTATGAGAGAAAGGTGGAATTGCAACACCAATGTGTATGGATGACGGGGTGAAACACAAGTCTTTGCATACTTCATTG
>NW_020928815.1:0-592 GCF_003984885.1 Neopelma chrysocephalum | reverse complement strand
CAAGTCTCATTATGGGATGTTTAGGGAAGAACCAGAAGGGTTGAAGGGAATCTAGACAATCTAAGGAGGAGCAAGTTTGGGAAAACATAGGGATAAGGAGATAAAAAGGCCTGGTTGCATGTAAATAGCTTACTGGCCAGAATTGTTTGTCTGGCCATACCCTGCATTTGATCAACATAATTTCTAACCATTTTTCTGGGTGAGGGACTCCCTCTTTTGTGTGCATGCCTCTTGGAGCATGCCTGCTGGAGCTCTGGTCTCTCCAGTCCAGTTGCTGGCACCCAGGCACACACACCCTCCAACCTGTGGTCTTGCACCTGTTGCTGGCACTCAGACCAGAGCTCCAGCAGGCATGCTCCAAGAGGCATGCACACAAAAGAGGGAGTCCCTCACCCAGAAAAATGGTTAGAAATTATGTTGATCAAATGCAGGGTATGGCCAGACAAACAATTCTGGCCAGTAAGCTATTTACATGCAACCAGGCCTTTTTATCTCCTTATCCCTATGTTTTCCCAAACTTGCTCCTCCTTAGATTGTCTAGATTCCCTTCAACCCTTCTGGTTCTTCCCTAAACATCCCATAATGAGACTTG
>NW_020928814.1:0-387 GCF_003984885.1 Neopelma chrysocephalum | reverse complement strand
TTTTTTTGGTTGATGGAGTTGTGCTGTTCTTGAGGGTTTTTTTAACTCCAGACATTTTGGTTGCTTTCAACACAAGATATTCTGCTCCCTTTCCGTCTAGCAGCAGGGAATCTTGGGGGAGCAGAATATCTTGTGTTGAAAGCAACCAAAATGTCTGGAGTTAAAAAAACCCTCAAGAACAGCACAACTCCATCAACCAAAAAAACCCCACCAAAACAACCCCCAAGACTATATAAAGCTTTACAGAGTTTTTGGGAGTTTTTGTCGGATTGGCGTTTTGGGGGTTGTTTTGGTGGGGTTTTTTTGGTTGATGGAGTTGTGCTGTTCTTGAGGGTTTTTTTAACTCCAGACATTTTGGTTGCTTTCAACACAAGATATTCTGCTCCC
>NW_020928813.1:0-6683 GCF_003984885.1 Neopelma chrysocephalum | reverse complement strand
GCATAAACCGACACTCTGTTGGTTTGTGTCTTTGTTTACGGGCAACAGTTTTGGCGACACCAGATTGGGACTCCGGGGGCAGCTGGGGCGGCTCACGAGCTGATCCACTCCATGCCGGCAACCAGGTGATTTCTGGGGAGACATCGACCCGTGCCCGACCCCGCGCCCGCCGGACAACCATCCAGGTAAGCCCGAAGGTGCTTTATTCCTTTTAGGTTTGTTGGTTGGGAGCCTGCCTATAAGACGGGACTGTGAGTTTCCCGCTGGGTTGGGCTAAAAGGTACCTTGGTTGGGGAGCCTAGGCGCTGGTCGTAAGACGTAGCGAAAGCCGCGCTGTACCAGCACTCGCCACTCAGAGGGAGAATTGGCGAGTTGGTTTTGGTTTTGGAATAAGTATATCATTGTGTTATTGTGAATTTGATTTTGAATCCAGACTGTGGTGTGTGTGTGTGTGTGAGTCAGTATGATGCCGTTTAAAACCTTTAGGGCACTGTCTTGTGTAGAAAATAATATCCCTAGCGATTCTCCGCTTGGTTGCTTATTAAAACACTGGAAGGAAGGAAATTTCGGACAAAAGTTAAGCAAGAAACAATTGATTGATTATTGTAATAATGTATGGCCTCAATATGAGACAGAAGGAATGCAGTGGCCTAGGAATGGTTCATTGACTCCGGAAATTATAACCCCCTTGATGCAATATTTACGGGAAAACAAGATGTGGAATGAAACACCGTATCTAGATCTGTTTTATTATTTAAAACGTAAGACTGAATGGCAAAAAGAATGTGGTATGTTGATTTTGAAAGAACTGGGTGATAAATGCATAGGATGTCAAGAGCGGAAAATATGGTTTTCAGAACCAGAGGAGGATGTGTCTTTGTTAGTCTCCCCTGGCATAACTCCAAGGGCGCCTCCGGGAGATAGCCTCCCTTCACGTGTGAGGGCACAATCACCCACCATGCCCCCGTTAGAATCGTCCTCGGATGAGGAGGAAATGAGAGGGCGAAAATGTGATTTTGATAGAACTCCGCTAGCAGAACGGACTCGGAAGGGGCGAGGGGAAAGGGGAAGGAGTAGAGAGGGGAGACGAGGAAGGAGAGGGGAGACAGACGTTACACCCTCACCCCCTAGATTAATGGCTCCTTTGCGGGAAGCAGTTGGAGCGGACGGAGGAAAAGTCATGATGAAAGTTTCTTTTTTAACTAATGATATATTAATTTGGAAACAGTCAGCTGAAACAGTCAGCTGGGACATATAGAGAAAATCCGGAGCGGGTGACTTGTATTATAAAAATGGTAATAAAAACTCAAAATCCGGACTGGAATGATTTACAGGTATTGTTAGATACAATTCTGGATTCAACAGAAAAAGAAATGGTATTGAGAATGATGGTGGAAAGAGCGAAAGAAGTAGTAAAAAAGAAGAACCTCAGAGAGAGATTACAGATAGCCCTCTGAGAAAAAGATTAGTAAAAGGTGACTTTGAGGCTAGGATGCTGAGGATTCCCCCTGAGAGTCCCTTAGAGAACCTCTTAGAGAACTGGAGTTGTTATTCCAGCACTTATAGAAGATCAAAGGAGAAAATGATTAAGTATTGTATTGAAGCGTGGGGAGGTAGAAGAATAGGAAATAATACCTACTGGCCCATGTGTGGTACTTTTAAGAATTGGGTCTGTGAACTTTTAAATTGGTATCTTAGCGATAAAAAACCTTTTTGCCCAGAAGAGAGTTTTTATGCCGCTATATGGTTAGAAGCCAGTGAAGATATTTACCTGTTTTCTTTAAGAGAAAGAAGGAGAGAGGAAGAGAGTCAGAAGCAAGAAGAGTGAATGGAGATTTTACTGCTGCTATATTTAATGCTGCTACATTTAATGCTGCTATATAATATACTGACAAAGATGAGTCTCATACCAAAATGTTAGTATGTTGCTCATTAAATAAATACACTGTGAGTGCATATTTTTAACAGGGCTGTGAAAGTGTAGAAACACCAATTCGAGCTGCAAAACGTGGATGGACACATGTCAGTTGCATTGAAAGATTAGTGAATCCCTCACGCTGGCAAGTAGTCGACACTCCTGGAAGACACCAAGGTAGTCTTAAGAAGAAAAGTTATGATAGAGACATTAAGCAATTTTACTACTTTACTTTTAAGAATTAAATGTCTACTAGCATTTATTGTGGCATTCATGTTATCTTTGTTTGTATATTATGGAATATTTGGGGCATGAAAATGTGTTAAAATACTATGAATTGGGGCACAAAAATCTGTTAAAATACGTTGAGCTAGGTTTTAACATAACATATCGAGAACACGCAGACCCAAAAGAAATTGATACACGAGATATAAGAGTGTGGTGTAATACACCAGGTTGTAAATGTTATCCATTTGTTTGTTTTAAATGTAAAAGGTGCCAAGAGAAATGATGGACGCACTGTAGAGACGGATATCCTCCTAGAGGAGTCTGTGATCAGTGCTATCGATCAGAACGAGAATTCACTGATTGGGCATTAAAACAGTTAGAAAGAAAGGGAGTTCCGTGGGATTCCCCCGAATATTGGAATTGTGACACTTATGGAATAAACCCTCAAAATTTCTGTTATTTATATTATGTAGGAGCTCCTTTCGTAGTGGATATAGTAAAAGTCCAGTGCCGACGGGATGTTAGTGCCGTGTCGTGTAACGAGCCTATGGTAAAGGCTGCCTCGTGGCCCGCATATACAGCACGTCTCACTAAAAAGAGGCATATTCCTACTTGGGACTCCTGCTGCCGAGAAGATGAAACACCCTGTGACTCGAAGCAATCGAGCCGACAGGCGAGGCAGAGGAGGAAACGCCAAAAAAAAAGGAAGAGCCTAGGTTGTGGGACACGGAAGCCGCGATGGCTGAACTCCCCCAGGACTGGTGAAGATAAAAGGACTAGTAATATCCAAATTAATAAAGAATCAGAATTAATAAAGAAACAGGTTTTTCTCTAGGCACTGTTTACATGATTGCTATCCTTAATATACTATTGACAGCACCAATACATGCAGGAAACCTGCATGAATCATTCAAATAGATTTTAATTAGATGAGAAAACTAAAAAGTGCTTGCTACTTTTACAGAGATGGGAAACCCCACCTTTTACATATATTTGTGTGATTTAGTTGTTGTAGAGCCATGTAGAAACGCCTACTCATACTATATGTGCCCTACTTCAAACCAGGAGTAAGTCCATATGAGATATTGTATGGCAAACCCTATCATGCAGCTACCTAGCAAAGGGATCCTCATATAGTGGGTGATCAAGCAGTATTTAATTATGTGTTATCTTCAAATAAGACTCTCACAGCCCTCAGAAGAACATTGCAGTGGAATCGGCCTCTGCCCCTGGAGAATCTGGTTCATGACATTTCTCCAGGAGACCAAGTCTATGTGAAAAACTGGTCGGTGGAACCATTAAAGGAAATATGGGACGGTCCTCGCCAGGTGATAATGACCACTTACACGGCGGTGAAGGTCGAGGGAATCGACAATTGGATCCATTACACCCGAATCAAGAAGGTTTCAGTCTCGTGGTCGGTAGAACCTCTCTCACCCACAAGGATGGTATTTCGAGCCAACAATTGAGGACCGTGGTGTTCCTGGGGTTGATGAGTTTAGCAGAGACCACCGTGAGAATTAAGACCCCAGATCCTTATTTACTTGTACCAGAAAATACTGATGTAAATTTAACATGTTTGTTTTCTGATGACCAGGGAGTTGAATCGAGCGAGGTGAATGTGAAATGGCGGTGGAGAGAACAAGACCAAATTATGACAGAAGGAGTGACGATGGTTTGGAATGTGACACAACAAAAGGGTTATACCACCCTGCAGGTACCCAAAGTGTCTAAAAGCATGGAAGGGACATACATTTGTGTACTTCGGATTTGGGAGAGTTTTGATTATGGAGACATAGAAATACAGACTTTAAATGTAACTCGAAAAATGGCAACCAAAGTACATGTTATACCTACCAGGCAACAGGTGGACATGTGGGATGGACCTCCTCTAAAGATTAATTGTACCTTTAGGTTTGACGACCACTGTAGGAAAACCGTTCGAGTGAAGTGGTGGAAATTAAATATAACGGACCAATCCTGGAAGGTGCAAACTCAAGGAATAAGCTGGTGGTCAAATAGCGAAGGAGGTAGAGGATGGTTAAACATTCCAAACCCCAGGATTGGAAAGACAAAAGGAACCTCTCTTTGTGTAGTTACTTGTGGAAATGAAGGAAATTATGGAATAAGGACAGTGGTAGCCACACCTCCTCGAGGATTAGGAATTAAGCCAGAACATGGGGCCTACTCAGCAGTAGAGGGAAGAGATTTAATTTTGAACTGTAAGACTCAAGGGAGGCA
The DNA here is from genome assembly GCF_003984885.1 of Neopelma chrysocephalum. Taxonomy (NCBI): domain Eukaryota; kingdom Metazoa; phylum Chordata; class Aves; order Passeriformes; family Pipridae; genus Neopelma; species Neopelma chrysocephalum. The sequence continues at coordinate 2,299 of NW_020928813.1, read as the reverse complement.
GTATCTAAAGTATGGGTGGTGGTTCAGAGGACAAAATTTAAAATTGGGAGGAAAATATCAAATTGAAAAATGGGTAGAAGCCATAGTTTTAATAATTAGAGAAATACAAAGAGGGGAAGACGAAAGTCAATATATTTGTTGGATAAGTAAAGATGATTGGTGGGATGCTGGAACTACTACTGTTTATATTAAAGTTGAAAGAATAACCCGACAAGTAAGTAACCTGCAAATTCCAGATAGAGAAGTAGAACAAGAAAACTTAGTCGTAGGCCTAATTCGTGATTTTGGGAGAGTACAGAATGTCACAAAAATCACTGCATGTCTCCCTATGCCTCATGCTGCAGGAGACCCAATCCCATGGGGAATAATTCCAGTGCCAGAAATTCCTAAAATGTTTAAGAATACTACATGGAATTGCAGATTTGTAACCAAAACATAGAATGAAATGACAAATGCATGTTTGTTATTGGACAAAATAACTAAAAAACAATGTGAACAGATGCCTGGATATTTCCGATGGGTAGTAATCGGAACATGGGTAACAAGCAAAAACATTGACAAATTAAAGGGAACTTGTTTAGTTACAGGTCCAGTAATGCACCCATGTTCTAAAGTTCAGGTTCAAATAAAACGAGAAAAGCAAGAAGAAGTATGTCAAAATATTACTAGCTCCACAACCATGGAAGAGTGGCAAACAATTTGGGGACCCAGCCTACTAGAAACTTATAGTTATATTAGAAAAGTACAGTGGTGTATTCACTGGAAAGGGAAAAGGAATCAAACTTATTCTACAGGAAATAGAGGAAATCATAATTGGAGGACAGAAACACATATAAAAGAAAATTGGACTTGCACTCGGATATATACCTGCGACACCCCTGATGATGAAATCGGGCAAATACCAGTTAGGACCCTCTTGCAGTTAAGATGTGAATGCCGGGGATATAATCATACTATTAAGGGATCTGTGAAAAACATTGATTGTCGTACCACCACAGTTAGGAGCCTAGGAAATTTGGTGTGGGTAATGGGACATGGCCAGTGGACCACCCACATGCCGATAAATGGTCCAGTTGTACCTGTCACGCTAGGGATACCTACTCTCTGTCCATTCTGGAAACAGGATAAGTTAACATCAGTAGAAATACAACCACGAAGAAAAAGAGAAATTAGTGAAAATATTGATGACTTAGGGTTGGGAGATTGGCATGAACCATCAGCGGGAGTTAAATTTGGGTGGGTATTAGAATCTTTGTTTGCGCCTATCTCGACTTATCGAAACAGAGAAATGTTGTTCAAATTAATGGGCCAAACTGAAAGATTGGCTGCTGTGACTAAGAAAGGATTTAAAGATTCAAATTTGCAACTGCAAGCCACTACCAGAATGACAGTACAGAATCAAATGGCTTTAGATTTAATCCTATTAAAAGAGCACGGAGTCTGTGGATACCTGTATGCAAAAGACGAACATTGTTGTGTACACATCCCAAATGTCACTCAGGAAGTAGAAAAAGATATTAGTCAATTGGAACAAATTGATGAAAATGTTCATGAACTACAAAAGGAAGCAGAACACAATTGGATAGGAGAATTATTCAGCTCCCTAGGTCTTCATGTGTCAGGATGGATATCTTCTGTTATCCAGTACGGAATATTGATTGTAATAATTATTGTCATAGCCATAACTGTTTATAAGTGTCTTTTAGGAATGATTGTAAAAGAAGGTCAACATACGAGACACATCATGAAAGCTATAACCAGAAAAGAAGTAATCTCACCACATGAAGAACCATCTCCCACCCATCAAGAAACGAAAGCCTGATGTGTTTTGAGCATCCTTGCAAATTGAAAGATTGAAGAATGCTCAAAAGGGGGGACATGTTGCAGAGCAATTTAAATTAGTAGTAGAATGGCTAAGGCTTAGTAAGAGAATAGGCCTAAAAAGCAGCACTCCAAAGTAGTAAGTTAGCAACCCTGTTTGTGAGCATGAAATGTACTGAAGAAGTAGAAACAATAATTAAAGGATTTAGTCAAGCATGTATATAATGATTTGTTACCTTGGATGTGGTGAGGGTCTGTTAAACAGTTACTAGGGGTAAGACAGCTTGAGTAGATTTATGATTAGAGTAGTTGATTGTCAATTGTTAGCAGTATGAGCTTGTTTGTAACTGAATGAGACTGTTCTGCTGTGGAACTGCACGTACTAATTTTGCCGTGGAAACCAAATGTAAACTTGTTTGTGTATAAAAGCTGAACTGAAAATGAGGGTCTTTGGAATCCTGACTTGGGACGTGAGTCC
>NW_020928812.1:0-435 GCF_003984885.1 Neopelma chrysocephalum | reverse complement strand
CCCCCACACACTAACTGTCAGGGACACTGGAAAAATACATAATGAAGAAAAAAATTAAAAGACACCGGAAACACATTAACAAGATAGTTGCCTTTCAGAGCTGACTGCTGCTGGTAGAGCTCCCGCTCCACCCGAGCCCCAGCGGGGGCGCAGGAGCCGCTGCCCAGCTCCGCTCGGCACCGCCTCCCGTCCGCGTTCCCTCCCCGACATCGCCTCTCCCCGCCCTCCGCTCGGGCCACTCCGCCTTTCCCCTTCCTCCACCCCGGTCCCGGGGCCGTCTCTCCCTTCTCTTCCCTCCGCTCCGCTCTCCCCGCTGCGGCGACGTGTTGCTGTGCGGGCGGTGGCAGTGTCGCAGCCATGTGGGTGGCGGCGCTGGCGGCGCTGCTGGCCCCCACACACTAACTGTCAGGGACACTGGAAAAATACATAATGAAG
>NW_020928811.1:0-330 GCF_003984885.1 Neopelma chrysocephalum | reverse complement strand
AGCACAGGGTGAAGGCACTGTTCAACATTTAAGTAGGATTGGTGACTTAGAGACATGAAAGCTGAGAAAATCCTATGTGTTAGTGAATGTCAAATGTGATAGATAGAGCCTGAACTAGTCAAAGCAATTCTTAAGAGTTCAGCAATACTCTGCTTGTGAGCATGCAGTATCTTGATCTCTGTCTCTCAAACTGAAATGAAGATGTATGCAGTACGCCTTTCTGATCCACCTGACTCACCTTACCTGGGATTATTTACCACAAGAAATGTACCTGGAATCTGCCATGACAGTTAAATTCCTCTTTGTCTTCCTTTTATCTTTTTCCTTCTC
>NW_020928810.1:0-330 GCF_003984885.1 Neopelma chrysocephalum | reverse complement strand
GAGAAGGAAAAAGATAAAAGGAAGACAAAGAGGAATTTAACTGTCATGGCAGATTCCAGGTACATTTCTTGTGGTAAATAATCCCAGGTAAGGTGAGTCAGGTGGATCAGAAAGGCGTACTGCATACATCTTCATTTCAGTTTGAGAGACAGAGATCAAGATACTGCATGCTCACAAGCAGAGTATTGCTGAACTCTTAAGAATTGCTTTGACTAGTTCAGGCTCTATCTATCACATTTGACATTCACTAACACATAGGATTTTCTCAGCTTTCATGTCTCTAAGTCACCAATCCTACTTAAATGTTGAACAGTGCCTTCACCCTGTGCT
>NW_020928809.1:0-858 GCF_003984885.1 Neopelma chrysocephalum | reverse complement strand
TCATTACTGGTTCTCATTAAAAATAAAATATAATTATAAACCACTTTTAAAAAAAAAAAGAAAAAAATTCCACTGAAAATTCTAATTAATGTTAGTAGAAAACTTAGAACCTGCTTTTAAGTGAAATAGTTCCTTGGCCTATTGTTTTTTGTATATGTATTTCCTCCAGAAGTCACCTTGAGTACATGAAGCTGTACAGAGACAGGAACAGCAGAAATATTTGTTCCTTGTGACACAAAATGTTGTGTTACAGCAGTTACTTTGTGATCCGGGTTGATACTAAAGAATAAAGGGTTGGGATCTGGGCAGGTTTGCCTGAGAACTCAGCAAGGATTACTTGGAAAATTGCTGCATAAACAGAAAAGCAGAAAAATTCCCAGGAGGAACCTCTGCAGCCCTTCAGTGGATTCACGGAGCCTCTGGGTGTCAGGGCTGCCAGGGATCAGGGATCTCCAGGATTTCCCCCAGGGTGCTCTCAGGGATCTCCAGGATTTCCTCCAAGGTGCTCTCAGGGACCAGGAATCTCCAGTATTTCCCCTTAAGTGCTCTCAGGGATCTCCAGTATTTCCCCCAAGGTGCTGCCAGGAATTATGGATCTCCAGTATTTCCCCCAGGGTGCTCTCAGGGATTATGGATCTCCAGTATTTCCCCTGAGGTGCTCTCAGGGATCAGGAATCTCCAGTATTTCCCCCGAGGTGCTCTCAGGGATCTCCAGTATTTCTCCCAGGGTGCTCTCAGGGATTATGGATCTCCAGTATTTCCCCCGAGGTGCTCTCAGGGATCAAGGATCTCCAGTATTTCCTGTAGGTGTTCTCAGGGATCAGGGATCTCCTGTATTTCCCCAAGGTGCTCCCAGGG
>NW_020928808.1:0-386 GCF_003984885.1 Neopelma chrysocephalum | reverse complement strand
CAGGGATCAGGAATCTCCAGTATTTCCCCTGAAGTGCTCTCAGGGATCTCCAGTATTTCCTGTAGGTCCTCTCAGGGATCAGGGATCTCCAGTATTTCCTGTAGGTCCTCTCAGGGATCAGGGATCTCCAGTATTTCCCCCAGGGTGCTCTCAGGGATTATGGATCAGCAGTATTTCCCCAAGATGCTTTCAGGGATCAGGAATCTCCAGTATTTCCCCCAGGGTGCTCTCAGGAATCTCCAGTATTTCTCCCAGGGTGCTCTCAGGGATTATGGATCTCCAGTATTTCCCCCGAGGTGCTCTCAGGGATCAAGGATCTCCAGTATTTCCTGTAGGTCCTCTCAGGGATCAGGGATCTCCTGTATTTCCCCAAGGTGCTCCCAGGG
>NW_020928807.1:0-892 GCF_003984885.1 Neopelma chrysocephalum | reverse complement strand
TCATTACTGGTTCTCATTAAAAATAAAATATAATTATAAACCACTTTAAAAAAAAAAAGAAAAAAATTCCACTGAAAATTCTAATTAATGTTAGTAGAAAACTTAGAACCTGCTTTAAAGTGAAATAGTTCCTTGGCCTGTTGTTTTTTGTATATGTATTTTCTCTGGAAGTCACCTTGAGTACATGAAGCTGTACAGAGACAGGAACAGCAGAAATATTTGTTCCTTGTGACACAAAATGTTGTGTTACAGCAGTTACTTTGTGATCCAGGTTGATACTAAAGAATAAAGGGTTGGGATCTGGGCAGGTTTGCCTGAGAACTCAGCAAGGATTACTTGGAAAATTGCTGCATAAACAGAAAAGCAGAAAAATTCCCAGGAGGAACCTCTGCAGCCCTTCAGTGGATTCACGGAGCCTCTGGGTGTCAGGGCTGCCAGGGATCAGGGATCTCCAGGATTTCCTCCAAGGTGCTCTCAGGGATCAGGAATCTCCAGTGTTTCCCCCAGGGTGCTCTCAGGGATCTCCAGTATTTCCCCAACGTGCTCCCAGGGATTATGGATCACCAGTATTTCCCCTGAGGAGCTCTCAGGGATTATGGATCTCCAGTATTTCCCCCAAGGTGCTCTCAGGGACCAGGAATCTCAAGTATTTCCCCTTAAGTGCTCTCAGGGGTCTCCAGTATTTCCCCCAAGGTGCTGCCAGGAATTATGGATCTCCAGTATTTCCTCCAGGGTGCTCTCAGGGATTATGGATCAGCAGTATTTCCCCAAGATGCTTTCAGGGATCAGGAATCTCCAGTATTTCCCCAGGGTGCTCTCAGGAATCTCCAGTATTTCCTGTAGGTGCTCTCAGGGATCAGGAATCTCCAGTATTTCCCCTGAAGTGCTCTCA
>NW_020928806.1:0-386 GCF_003984885.1 Neopelma chrysocephalum | reverse complement strand
TGCTGATCTGGGGTGCAGAGGTGCTGCTGGGGGTGTGTGGTGCCCAGCAGGTCTGGGGGAGTGGCTGGAGGGTGCTCTGCTGCCCCATCCATGGGTGCAGCCCCCTGGGGGTCCACGTGCCCAGGAGCACGGGAACGATTCAAACCCGTGCTCCTCCTCCATCAAGCACCAGTTGAGGAGCAGTGGTTGTTGCCTTGTGGTCCTGCTGCAGCACAAGCACTTCTCCTTCGAGGTACCTGTGGTTACCACAAACTCCTCTAACCAGATGTTAATGATCTGACAGCGTAATTGCAGAGTAAACGAGTGTACATGGAGCTGAAACAGCCGCGTGTTAATCCGGGGCTGAGAGAGTCCTGTAATTTGTGTATCCACATAACCCAACGATT
>NW_020928805.1:0-441 GCF_003984885.1 Neopelma chrysocephalum | reverse complement strand
GCAGAGGTGCTGATCTGGGGTGCAGAGGTGCTGCTGGGGGTGTGTGGATTTGGGGTGCAGAGGTGCTGCAGGGGGTGTGTGGTGCCCAGCAGGTCTGGGGGAGTGGCTGGAGGATGCTCTGCTGCCCCATCCATGGGTGCAGCCCCCCGGGGGTCCGGTTGCAGACACCACGTGCCCAGGAGCACAGGCACGATTCAAACCCGTGCTCCTCCTCCATCAAGCACCAGTTGAGGAGCAGTGGTTGTTGCCTTGTGGTCCTGCTGCAGCACAAGCACTTCTCCTTCGAGGTACCTGTGGTTACCACAAACTCCTCTAACCAGATGTTAACGATCTGACAGCGTAATTGCAGAGTAAACGAGTGTACATGGAGCTGAAACAGCCGCGAGTTAATCCAGGGCTGAGAGAGTCCTGTAATTTGTGTATCCACATAACCCAACGATT
>NW_020928804.1:0-1583 GCF_003984885.1 Neopelma chrysocephalum | reverse complement strand
CCCGTGAGCCCCGCGCCCACCACCAGCACCCGAGACATGGCCCCGCAGCACGGAGCACCGCCCCGGCCGGCCGGGGGAGCGGCCAAGGCACGCCCGGCACGGCGGAGAACCGCCCGTGGGTGGAGCGGGGAGGGCACGGCCGGGAACGGCGCGGGAGTGCGCGGGAACGCGCGGGTACAGCTGTGCACACGGCGGTACACACAGCTGTACAGGCACATCTGTACACACTCAGAACTGTACATCCTGTACACACAACTGTACATCCTGTTTATACACCCACCTGCACACACACAGCTGTACACACACACATCTGTACACACACAGCTGTACACACACAGCTGTACATCCTGCACATACACACTCCTATACACACCTGCACACACACATCTGTGTACACACACCTGGACACACACAGCTGTACATCCTGTAACACACACGCCTGTACACACAAACCTGTATACACACACACCTATCCTGCACACACACAGCTGTACACACCCACCCCTGTACTCACACACCTCTCTACTCACACACCCATGTATACACACCTGTACACACACCTGTACACATATCTGTACATACACCTGTACATCCTGTATACACACACACCTGGACACACACACCCTGCATGCCCACACACACCCCCTGAACACACGTGTGAACACCCCATCCACACACACCCCGTCCATACACCTGTGCACACACACAGCCCTGCACAGACACGTGAGCACACACACGTGAGCACACACATGTGGGCACACACACACAGCCCTGCACACACACGTGAGCACACATGCAAGGGTTGGACTTCAAGAAAGCTTAGCCAGTCCTGCCCCTGGGGAGGAACAGCCCCTCACCAGTGCATGCCAAGGGGCACCTGGCTGCACAGCAGGACCTGGGGATGCTGCTGGACACCGAGTTGAACACGAGTCAGCAATGTGTCCTTGTGCAACGAAGGTGAACAGCACCCTGGGCTGCACAAGGAGGATGTTGGCAACAGGTCCAGGGAGGTGACCCTTCCTTCCCCCTACTCAGCACTGGTGAGGCCAGACCTGCAGTGCTGTGCCTGGTTCTGGGCTTCCCAGTACAAGAGAAAGTCCAACTGGAAAGGCTCCAGCAAAGGACCAGGAGGATGGTTGGGCACCAGAGAGGTGGGAGTGCTCAAGCAGGAGAAGAGAAGGCTCACAGGGAGGGTCCCATAAATACCCAGGTTCTTCTCAGTGGTGCTCAGGACCAGAGACAACCAGCAAAATGAAACACCAGAGGTTCCCTCTGAACATCATGAAACACTTGTTTACTATGAGTGTGACCAAGCACCAGTGCAGGTTGCCCAGGATGGATCTCCACCCTTGGAGATATTCAAAAGCCATCTGGACGTGGTCCTGGGCAAACAGCTTTATGTGGCCCTGTGTGAGCACTGGGGGATGAACAAGATGACATCCAGAGGTCATCCTGACCTCAACCAGCCTGTGATTCTGTGATGAGCCATCTCTACCATCAGACTGACTTCATTCCAGTGGTCCAGGAATGCTCTAAAACTGGGTTTGATCTGCCCTACTGAGCTGCTTTTACCATAATCAAAA
>NW_020928803.1:0-742 GCF_003984885.1 Neopelma chrysocephalum | reverse complement strand
ACACAGCGGTACACACACGTAACACAGCTGTACAGGCACATCTGTAAACACACACCTTTATACACACACCTGTACATGCACATCTGTACACACACAGAGCTGTACGTCCTGTACACACAGCTGTACACACACATCTGTACACGCACACAGCTGTACACACACATCTGTACATCCTGCACATACACACACCTGCACACACACATCTGTGTACACGCACCTGGACACACACAGCTGTACATCCTGCACGTACACACACCCGCACTGGAAAGGCTCCAGCAGAGGACCAGGAGGATGGTTGGGCACCAGAGAGGTGGCACTGCTCAAGCAGGAGAAGAGAAGGCTCGCAGGGAGGGTCCCATAAATACCCAGGTTCTTCTCAGTGGTGCTCAGGACCAGAGACAACTGGCAAAATGAAACACCGGAGGTTCCCTCTGAACATCAGGAAACACTTGTTTACTATGAGTGTGACCAAGCACCAGTGCAGGTTGCCCAGGATGGATCTCCATCCTTGGAGATATTCAAAAGCCATCTGGACATGGTCCTGGGCAAACAGCTTTATGTGGCCCTGTGTGAGCACTGGAGGATGAACAAGATGACATCCAGAGGTCATCCTGACCTCAACCAGCCTGTGATTCTGTGATGAGCCATCTCTACCATCAGACTGACTTCATTCCAGTGGTCTAGGAATGCTCTAGAACTGGGTTTGATCTGCCCTACTGAGCTGCTTTTACCATAATCAAAA
>NW_020928802.1:0-301 GCF_003984885.1 Neopelma chrysocephalum | reverse complement strand
CCCGTGAGCCCCGCGCCCACCACCAGCACCCGAGACATGGCCCCGCACCACGGAGCACCGCCCCGGCCGGCCGGGGGAGCGGCCAAGGCACGCCCGGCACGGCGGAGAACCGCCCGTGGGTGGAGCGGGGAGGGCACGGCCGGGAACGGCGCGGGAGTGCGCGGGAACGCGCGGGGACAGCTGTGCACACGGCGGTACAGGCGGATGTACACACACAAGTAGACACACACAGCTGGACACACACAGCTGGACACACACAGCGGTACACACACGTAACACAGCTGTACAGGCACATCTGTAA
>NW_020928801.1:0-454 GCF_003984885.1 Neopelma chrysocephalum | reverse complement strand
GGGGGGGGGAGAAGGAGCAAAGCGGCGGGGGAAGGTTGGTCACCATTATCTGCACTCCACATGTTCTCTGTGGGTATATATAAAATATAGGAATGGAGTCCCCTTTAAGTAGTTCTTTTATGACTTGTTTTAACAGAAAGCACAGAATAAGTCAATGTTTGATATTACAATATAAAACACATTTGTGGTATGCTGGGGTCTGGACCAGATTTGGGTGAGGAACAGAACTGGGGGAAGGAGGGAGGAACAAGCCAGCCCCCAGCATACCACAAATGTGTTTTATATTGTAATATCAAACATTGACTTATTCTGTGCTTTCTGTTAAAACAAGTCATAAAAGAACTACTTAAAGGGGACTCCATTCCTATATTTTATATATACCCACAGAGAACATGTGGAGTGCAGATAATGGTGACCAACCTTCCCCCGCCGCTTTGCTCCTTCTCCCCCCCCC
>NW_020928800.1:0-313 GCF_003984885.1 Neopelma chrysocephalum | reverse complement strand
CTCATTAGAAGGAGCTAACAGGAGTCAGGCCTCCTCTTTAACCCCCCTCCCCCCGTGTCCTCCCCTCAAATCAGCCCTTTAATACATAGACTGGCAGATTAGGGGCTTTTAAAAGCTGGCTCTGTCCCGGATAGCCGGTTTCCTATCCTGCTATTGTGACAGCTCTTCCCTGCTATCAATTACATCCCACCCCAAGCTGACCACCCCTCCCGTCCCCTCCACCGGCTCCCCCCGAGGGGCTGAGCCCCGGCTGCCCCGCACCTCCCCGGGCACCGCGCCTGCCCTCCCTCCGGCCCCGAGAAACGAGGGGACC
>NW_020928799.1:0-313 GCF_003984885.1 Neopelma chrysocephalum | reverse complement strand
GGTCCCCTCGTTTCTCGGGGCCGGAGGGAGGGCAGGCGCGGTGCCCGGGGAGGTGCGGGGCAGCCGGGGCTCAGCCCCTCGGGGGGAGCCGGTGGAGGGGACGGGAGGGGTGGTCAGCTTGGGGTGGGATGTAATTGATAGCAGGGAAGAGCTGTCACAATAGCAGGATAGGAAACCGGCTATCCGGGACAGAGCCAGCTTTTAAAAGCCCCTAATCTGCCAGTCTATGTATTAAAGGGCTGATTTGAGGGGAGGACACGGGGGGAGGGGGGTTAAAGAGGAGGCCTGACTCCTGTTAGCTCCTTCTAATGAG
>NW_020928798.1:0-313 GCF_003984885.1 Neopelma chrysocephalum | reverse complement strand
CTCATTAGAAGGAGCTAACAGGAGTCAGGCCTCCTCTTTAACCCCCCTCCCCCCGTGTCCTCCCCTCAAATCAGCCCTTTAATACATAGACTGGCAGATTAGGGGCTTTTAAAAGCTGGCTCTGTCCCGGATAGCCGGTTTCCTATCCTGCTATTGTGACAGCTCTTCCCTGCTATCAATTACATCCCACCCCAAGCTGACCACCCCTCCCGTCCCCTCCACCGGCTCCCCCCGAGGGGCTGAGCCCCGGCTGCCCCGCACCTCCCCGGGCACCGCGCCTGCCCTCCCTCCGGCCCCGAGAAACGAGGGGACC
>NW_020928797.1:0-651 GCF_003984885.1 Neopelma chrysocephalum | reverse complement strand
TTCCTGTGCAAGGCACATGAGACAAAGGACAGTGAGGGATTTTTAAAGTATAGAATTGTGGTTTATTCCAACAAAAAAGGAGGGAGAGAGAGGGAGAGAAGCAGAGTGGATGGGCAGTTTCCATGACAGGAGATCCATCTGGGCAGAATTTCTATCATAGCACATTTAGAGGCAGTGTGTAATAGAGATTACATTGATTTTCTTCCTTTTACTGTAAGGTAACTGAGAGTGAAACTGCAGCAGGAAACTTAGAAATGCTCTTCACAGAAGCTATATTTAGGCAGACACACTGACATGATACCACCAAATAGAATAAACATGCAGGAGACAACCAGTCCTGAGAGACTTTCAGCTCCATCCACATGACATGAGCAAAGGGAATGCATCTATGCGTCCTTTACTGTAGGAACCTAGAGAAAAGTAGGCTATTGGGCAACAACCTGGGTAAAATGGGAGGCATCTCCCCTAAATTCAAGGGTTTTGTCCTTCCCTGCTGATATGGTTTGAGGTTGGCTCCCTGCCAAGTCTCCAAACCTTACCACAAGAAGTCCCCCCCAAACCAAGGGAGAAGAGGGAAAAAAAACCCCAAGAGAACCAAAACGACAGACAGCTAAAGCAATACATGTAAATATATTTACACTTATATTACAG
>NW_020928796.1:0-728 GCF_003984885.1 Neopelma chrysocephalum | reverse complement strand
ACCTCTGTTCTTGTGGGGACCTCTTTGATACAAGGCCGCACGTTTGGGACAAGCGCTGTTTGCACCAGCAAAGGCCCTGGTGTTGTATTGCAGGGATATTTGAGGGGTAAATAGGAATAAGAATCATCCTAATAAATCTCCAATCAACCTGTTCAGGAGAATGACTGGTCTGTGGGTGGTCACTGCCGGCAGGGCCCCATGTGACAACATTCCCCCATCCTGCTCCATCCCAGCCTGTGCTGGTGGCTGTCGCACTACCTGCATTTGGAACCCAAGTGCCAATTGTGGGCCAAAAACGGCAGAGTGCAGCATCCAAAAGAGGATGTGATTTGGCCCTGCAGATGTATTTCGGACTTCTCATCTCTAGCATAACCATCTGTTGGATCCTTTTAGAGCTGTGATTGTTTAGTGGTGACCTGCTGACACTGACACTGCAAGGATTTGATAAGAACAGTTTTTCTGTGGATCTGTGGATCCATTCTGTGGATCTGTGGATGGGTAAAAGAGCTCTATTGAAACAGCACGGCAAAGGGAATAAATTTTTCAGTGAATGGTTTTCTTCCTACTTGTAGGATCACTTGCTTTGTGATCTCTAGGCTTATGTTTGCTGTTCAGAGATTACTTTGAATTTGACTCTTCTGCTCAATTGACTCTGTCGAAGCTGCTGAAATTGTCGTGTCCAAATGCCAGAGTCAATTCATTCTGACTTGGGAGTGGCAACTCTGTCC
>NW_020928795.1:0-5324 GCF_003984885.1 Neopelma chrysocephalum | reverse complement strand
CAAAATAAAATATATATATCCTGATCAATAGCCCAAGATCTAGCAACTAAAAGAATTAGCAAAGAATATCTTACTACTCTCCTTGGGACAACGGAGAGTCAGGCTGGAGCGACTGCCGGCAGCCTCTACCTCCCAGGGTCGACAAGGCCTTACCAGGCCTCACTGTCCAACCCCACAGACTCAACAGCAGGGAAACCTGCACCTCCAAAACCGGCAGAAGGAAAGAGAGCAAAAGCCTCTCCTCCTTTCTTCTTATACCCTGGCTTATGTAAAAATCGTAGGGAATACCGGGTAAATCTGGGCACTTCCTTGGTTACAAACTGGTCATCGAGGAAGGCCTAGACCAAACTACCACACCTACTAAAACAAAAGACCTGCTAGCTGGCCAGAGCACAGCTCCTCCAGTTGCTCTTCTGCTTCTAATGGGATAATTTATTGCTTACTGTCAAGAGAAAGAACACCAATTGGTTTGCTGGGAAGGCTGGAAGAGATGAGTTTTGTCAGAAATCTGGGTGACTTTTGGAAGCAGGAGGCAGCTGCTTCTCTAAAGTCTCTGGCCTTGCCTCCTGCGTGAAATGAAGCCGTGCATGAGGTCCAACTGCCTGGTCTTGGAGATGCCACTCCAGTGTATGCAAGGGTCTGATTTTAATGTGAGGCACCCAAAGCTTTGTCCAAGTGCCTTTGCTGAATTCCCTATTGCTCTTTTCCCACTGGCAAGGGACACCTTTCCCCAAAAGGATGGCTGCCAAAGTGCCAGGGAAAGAGAGCAGCCCTGTGCCCCGAGGGCTCGGATGGATTTTGGGTCCTGCTCGGGTCTTCCCAGGGCAGTCATGGAATAGTCACTAAAGGCCCCTGGGAATGGGAGTGATGATGCTTTCCCTCCTCCCAGTGTGCCCGTGACACACGCTCTGTAAATATTTAGTGTTTGAGGCAACTAATGCTTGCCAGAGTGGCAAAGGTGAATATCAGGTGTGGAAACATTGCATGCAGGAGTGCAGCTGAGAAGACTGTTTATTTTTGGGAGCTAAGTGGCCACCTTCTCCCCTTGGCTGCCAAGGTTGCTCTGTGATGGGAGGGGAAAGCATAACCCATCTGAACACTGTCCCAAATGTCAAGTTCTTTCTCCTTGCACAGCGTCCCCACTGAAGTCAGCCTCCACGGGCTCTTCAGCTGCATCAGCTCTGAGTGCCCAGAGTCTGCTTTGGCTGTGAAGGGAAGGTGCAGCAGCAAATCCTCCTGCCAATCGAGCAGCCTGTTCTCTGTGGCCAGGGTGCCCACTTGTGTGGCACCAGAGCCCTGGGGAGGCTATAGGGTGTCTGACGCATTCAAGGGATAGAAATTTAGCAGGAAAGAAAGCCCCTGGACTTCCAGCTGGTCCTCCGACATGAGTAGGGCTGGGTGCAACTGGGCTGAATTTCCAGTTCAAACCAATTCAGCACTCTAGGTCTGGTCGAGTACAGGAAGAACATGCCAATCCAGATTTTGAAAGAGTAAATTTTATTGAAACATCAGGTTTGATGGAAATAACAGGACATGAGGTTGAAGATTCCTAGGGAAAAAGACCCTAACTACCTATTAATGACTTATCTATTTTCGGGGGAAAAATATACTACTTACATAATAGCGACATATATATTTGCTGGGAACACGTGCCCCAACTATGTAATAATTTCTTATGTATTTTCTGGGGAAAAATATACTAACTACAATTCATCATGGTTAGGCTTCACGAATGAAGATTTGGGAAGGGCTCTACCATGTTTCTTGCAAGCGCGTTGGTGGCTAAAAAGGCCAATAGGAGAAAGGCATGTCCGGTTGCAAAAGGCACAGCAGAAAGACTCCTTGGGTGGTATATTCTGCAAGGCACGATTCTTTCTGCGTTGTCTTTTCTCCTCAAGGGTGATCCTGCGAGCTTTCTCAAAAGCATCAGCAGCGTTATAAATGGTGTGTCTCCAGGCCTCCCGATTGGAGGCCAGAGTAGACCAGTTCTGGTGATCAATATGCCCGAGGCTGAGTTGTTGCTTCAGGGAGTCCTTGTATCTTTTCTTCGGGGCTCCTCTCTTGCGGCAGCCGGTGGCAAGTTCACCATAAAGCAGGATCTTAGGGAGGCGGTGGTCCTTCATCCTGGAGACGTGCCCTGCCCAACGCAGTTGCGTTCTCAGTAGCATGGCCTCAATACTTGTGATTGCTGCCTGTTCGAGAACAGATGTATTGGTCACATAATCGGACCAGTGGATGTTTAGGATTGGACGGAGGCAGCGTTGATGGAAGCGTTCTAGGAGACGCAGGTGGTGGCGGTAGATGACCCACGATTGGGAACCATATAAAAGAGTAGACAGCACTATGGCTCTGGAAACACTGGTCTTGGTACTTTTCTTCAAGTGTTTATTACGCCAGACTCTTTTAGGGAGTTTTCCAAAAGCACTATATGCCTTCGCTAACCTGTTGTCTATCTCCCCGTCAATCTTACCATCCGAGAAGATGAGGCTGCCTAGGTAATTAAACTGTTGGACTGATTTGAGTTCTGGTTGGTTGATGGTGATGTGGGGATGATGGAGGACTTCCTGAGGTGCAGGTTGATGGAGAACTTCTGTCTTCTTTAAGCTGACTTCCAGCCCAAAGAGCTCAGCAGCATCTGCAAAGCAGGATGTTAAACGCTGCAGGGCTGCTTCTGTGTGGGCAACAAGGGCGGCGTCATCAGCATAAAGCAGCTCCCGGACAAGATGGTTTAAGGCCTTGGTGTGGGCCTTCAGTCGCCTTAGGTTGAATAGGCTTCCATCGGTACGATCTCGAATGTAGATCCCGTCGTGATCATCGAGGTCTGCCGTGGCCGTTTGGAGCATCATGGTGAGAAAGACTACAATTAACTACTTCAATATTAACTACTGCTAATCTGTGCTCTTCATTCATCCGATGGGAGTCCCTGGAGCAGAGCTGGCTTGTCCGTCAATGGCCACGAGCAGTTGTTTGAGGCGATAGCGGAGGAAAAAGAAGTCTTGCCAGGCCTCTCTGTGGGCATCTGGATCCTGTGCCAGGTGCCAGAAAAGGTTGGCTGGCTGAAGCGTTTGGAAGTGTGGAGGCAAGTCGATCTCCAGTGGGATGCTCTGGTTGCCTATGACAAAGCTGTCCAGGCGTTTCTTCTGCAGGCAGCAGCGCAGGTAATCCAAGCTATCCAGCAGGCGCTGGCGGCAATCCCTCCTGCACCACTGTGCCATGGGGATGGTGTTGAGGAGGTGCATCATGATGGTCTTGAGGGTATAACTGGAAAAGGCTGTGTCCACCACGGTACGGGCCAAGAGCTGCAGGCATCTGAGGTGGCAGCTGTCATGTGGAGCCTGCCGGGCAATGTGGCTGAAGAACTTCATCTCTGCCACGGCGTAGGTCTCAGACCACACTGTGCTTGGGGTGAAGAGGGCCTCTCCAGACTGGCTGCTCACATAGATGTCTGAGTTTCCTTGCTGCACCCCAAACAGCACCTCAACGCGGAAGCTTTCTCCGCCTTTGGTCAGCCGGAATTTACAGGAGCGGCTGGAGGGCAGCAACCTTAAATGCCAATGGTTGGACTGAGGCAAACGCAACCAACTCGTTCTCACCAACAGACGGAACCATAGGGTAGTTTTCTCCACATCTAGGTAGGAACGAGTACAGAGGTTGTAGAGGAGGCTGAGCTGCTCATTCCTCCTCAGCTCTTCCTCAGGGATGGGGACCTGCTCCACACGGATGCAGAATTTCTTTGCTGGCATCCCTGCGGCAGTGATCAGCTCCAGCTGGAAGGTGTGCCCCGGGGGAGGATTGAGGGGTACAAGGACACGGTACACAAGATCCTCCTGGCAGGGACTCCAACCTTCAAAGGCACTGTCCATGCCGATGGCTTGCTGTGGCACTGGGTAGAAACGACTTGACAAGAGGCATCCAAAGGCACGAGTCAAATCATCTATCAGGTCCCTTATCATGCAACCTCTGTCCAGAACAGGCCAGCGTATGCACTCCTCTATAAACCTGACAAGCTTACTTTCAGGATCTTGCTCTCGGTCCCCATTTGCACCATCTTGCCTTGCTTCTCTTCCAGCAGCATTGCTTCCTTCCACATTTGCACTGCCATTGACTTGGTCTTCATTTTCATCCTCAGTCTCATCATTTCCTTCCTTTTTAACATCATCTGCATTTGTGTCAACACGGCTACCAACCTCTGCATTTCCATCCTTGCTGTCTTCCTCTACATTTACATCATCACTTTTTCCTCCTTTCTTTGCCACCATCTTATCTTTTTCTTCATCTTCCTGTGCCTCCACGTTGCTGCTGGCATTCTCCTGTGGTGCACTGCTGTGTGGCTCACGGCTCCTTTTCCTGAGGCTAAAGCACAGTGCCAAGAGAAGGCCCAGGACTCCAACAAGAGCCCAGAAGTGCCACTGCCCCAAGGTGGCCCAGAGCAGGGCTCCCCAGGCCCTGACACTGTGCTCCAAGCTGCTCTGCTCCAGCTCCTGCAGCAGCCGAGTCATTTCCTGGTTCAGATACTTCTCACGCATCTCCATGTGCAAACGGGTGGCCTCATCCAGCCCATCCCCCACCATCTGTGGGTACTGGATGAGGGTTTGCACAAGAAGGACAAGGACTACTAAGGCCTCCATGGCCTGCAGGAGTAGGGAGACAAGGGGTTAAGTGGGGCTGAAAGGGAAGGAAGGGGGGGGGTGTTTAGGGGGTGGGGGTGGGGGGAGGAATGGGCAGGGTGGGAAGGGTGGATGGGAGCTGCAGGAAAGTTGGGGCAGGAAGGAGACGGCCCAGGCAGTTGGCAAGTAGCAAGGCCCGTCCCACTGCCCCTGCAGCAGCACCGTTCCACACCCAAGATGCTCCTGTGAAAGGTCGCTCCTGAATTCCGAGTGAGAACCACTGGCTCAGGTGCAGCTTCCCGCCTGTGCGCACTCGTCGCTTGCCCAGGCTGGACTGGGGCAGCGTTACCTGCTGGGGCCACTTCCAGCTGCCCCCATTGTGACATGACCCCTGTGATGTCACAGGTACCAGAGCACATCACAGCCAGGCCAGCCCCGCCCCTTGTCCCCACCCTGCCTCAGGGACTCAAAATGGCCCCCGGACAACCAAAGGCCCGACACCCCCAAAATGCAGGCCCCCCTCTCTGCAATGGGTCTCCAGGGGCCCCCTTTCCAAAGCAGGCAGAAGCCCCCAAAGCCTTGTCAGCCATCAAATTGGGTGGTGTGACTCATGGATGCTTTGCTCCCTGAGATCCCCTGCTGTGAGTTGGGATGGTTTCCTTTGGTGCTGACCTCTGTTCTTGTGGGGACCTCTTTGATACAAGGCCGCACGTTTGG
>NW_020928794.1:0-508 GCF_003984885.1 Neopelma chrysocephalum | reverse complement strand
AAAAAACTAAGAAAAACCCGAAAACGAGAGAGAGGACAACCAAACTGATATATATAAATATATTTACACTTATATACAATTTCACAAGGGAAAGGGAAAGGGGAAGGGGAAAAGGAACAAAACTAAAATAAAAAAAAAAATATATATATATATATCTCTATATCCCAATCAGTAGCCCGAGATCTAGTAACTAAAGAACAAAAGAGTTAGCAAAGAAGATATCTCACTACTCTCCTGGGACAACTGAGAGTCGCTCCGGAACGATCGCCGGCAACCTCTGTCTCCCAAGGTCGGCAAGGCCTAGCCAGGCCTCGCTCCCCAACACGGCAGACTCAACAGCAGGGAACCTGCACCTCCAAGCCGCCGGAAGGAAAGAGAGAGCGAAGGCCTCTCCTCCTCTCTTCTTATAGTCTGGCTTACGTAAAAATTGTAGGGAATACTGGGTAAATCTGGACCCTTCCTTGGTTACAAACTGGTCACCAAGGAAGGCCTAGCCCAAACCACCACA
>NW_020928793.1:0-5829 GCF_003984885.1 Neopelma chrysocephalum | reverse complement strand
TTGGTTACAAACTGGTCACCAAGGAAGGCCTAGCCCAAACCACCACATTCTCCACCCCTTATTCCATACTATTTTTACGTAACACCTGTATCTCACGTTCGCCTACATCCCGCGCGCATATATACATATATATATATAGTTCTTGTTGGTCTTTCGGCGCAGTTGTCTCGTCATTGGAAAACCAATACCGATGTCAGTTCAATTCAGTCCAGATCTTTGGTCTCCTCAGTCACAACTACAGTTCTGATTTATGGCTGTTTCATTGTTCTGGGCTGTCTCATCACTGGATACCAGCAACAGCTTAGTTCAGGTCTCTCTCTCTCTCTCTCTCTCTCTCTCTCTCTCTCTCTCATCTGGTGACTGGTTTCCTGTAAAAACACAACTCAGGACATACAATTAGTTTTTCCCCAAGGCTAAATTTCCTTGAGGCACACATTGGATGATTCCATCCTTCCTCATTATCCACCATGTATGTCCTGGCCCTTGAGCAAAGACAATCCCACGAATGGGCTTGTCTTGGCCTGAGGCAGGGGTAACCCAAACAGCTTTCCCTAGCATTCCCCTCAAATGGATTGCTGGAACTTTATCTCCATCAACAATGTGAAGGGATTCTGCTTGTGCGGGGCCAGCTCGATTGACAGAACCCCTGGTGTTAACTAGCCAGGTAGCCTTGGCTAAGTTCTTGTCCCAGTTTTTATAAGTTCCCTCACCTAGTGACTGTAGAGTTGTCTTCAACAGTCCGTTATATCTTTCAACCTTCCCAGCAGCTGATGCATGATAGGGAATGTGGTACACCCATTCGATACCATGTTCCCTCGCCCAAGTGGTGACTAATTCATTTTTGAAATGAGTCCCGTTGTCCGACTCAATACGTTCTGGGGTCCCTTGTCTCCACAGGACTTGCTTTTCAAGGCCCAAAATGGTATTCCGTGCCGTTGCGTGGGGCACTGAAAAAGTTTCTACCCATCCCGTTGTTGCTTCCACCATGGTAAGTACATAGCACTTACCTTGGCAAGTCTGTGGCAGTTTGATATAATCAACCTGCCATGCCTCTCCATACTTATACTTATCCCATCGTCCACCATACCACAGGGGCTTCAGTCTTTTTGCCTGCTTAATAGCGGCACAAGTCTCACAATCATGGATAACTTCAGAAATTATATCCATGGTTAAATCCACCCCTCGGTCTCGTGCCCATCTGTGGGTGGCATCTCGGCAATGATGACCGGAAGCATCATGGGCCCATCGAGTCAGAAACAGCTCTCCCTTCTGCTGCCAGTCTAGGTCTACTTGTGACACTCCTATCTGTGCAGCTCGGTCCGCTTCTCTGTTGTTATCGTGTTCTTCATTAGCTCGCTTCTTGGACACATGGGCATCTACATGGTGGACTCTCACATTCAGATTATTCGCTCTGGCAGCGATGTCCTGCCACAAGTCAGCAGCCCAGATGGGTTTTCCTCCACGCCTCCAGTTCATCTTTTTCCATCGGTCTAACCATCCCCATAGGGCATTGGCTATCATCTACGAGTCAGTGTAGAGGTAGAGCCTTGGCCATCCTTCTCGTTCGGCAATGTCCAGGGCCAATTGGACGGCTTTGAGCTCTGCAAATTGACTCGACTCGCCTTGACCCTCAGCAGCTTCTGCCACTCGTCGGGTGGGACTCCAAATGGCTGCTTTCCACTTCCGGTTCTTTCCTACAATACGGCAAGAACCATCAGTGAAAAGGGCATAACGCCTTTCTTCATCTGGCAGCTGATCATATGGCGGAGCTTCTTCAGCTTGGCTCACTGGCTCTTCTTCTTCTTCTACCAGACTGAAGTTCCCACCTTCAGGCCAATTTGTGATAACCTCCAGAATTCCAGGGCGATTTGAGCTTCCCAATCGTACACGCTGCGTAATCAAGGCTATCCACTTGCTCCATGTAGCATCGGTGGCATGATGTGTAGGGGGCACCTTCCCTTTGAACATCCAATTCAGGACTGGTAGTCGAGGTGCTAGGAGGAGCTGTGTTTCAGTGCCAACCACTTCTGAGGCTGCTTGTATGCCTTCATAGGCGGCCAGAATTTCCTTTTCCACAGGAGTGTAGTTGGCTTCAGAACCTCTGTAGCTTCGGCTCCAGAAGCCAAGTGGTCGCCCTCGCGTCTCACCAGGCACCTTTTGCCAGAGGCTCCAGGAGGGACCTTTATCTCCAGCTGTAGTGTAAAGTACGTTCTTCACGTCTGGTCCCGTCCGAACTGGTCCAAGAGCCACGGCATGTGCAATCTCTTGTTTGATCTGTTTAAATGCCTGTTGCTGTTCAGGACCCCATTGAAAGGTATTCTTTTTACAGGTCACAAAGTGAAGAGGGCTCACAATCTGGCTATACCCAGGGATGTGCATTCTCCAGAAGCCTATGGCCCCCAGGAAAGCTTGTGTCTCCTTCTTGTTGGTGGGTGGAGCCATGGCTACAATCTTATTAATGACATCTGTTGGTATCTGACGTCGTCCATCTTGCCATTTCACCCCTAGGAACTGGATCTCTCTGGCAGGTCCCTTGACCTTATTCTTCTTAATGGCGAAACCGGCATCAAGGAGAATCTGGATGATTTCCTCTCCTTTCTCGAAAACTTCTTCCGCTGTGTCCCCCCATACAATGATGTCGTCAATGTACTGGATATGTTCTGGGGCCTTGCCCTTCTCCAGTGTGGCCTGAATCAGTCCATGGCAGATTGTTGGACTGTGCTTCCACCCCTGGGGCAGTCGGTTCCACGTGTACTGCACACCTCTCCACGTGAAAGCAAACTGCGGCCTGCACTCCGCTGCTAAGGGAATGGAGAAAAATGCATTGGCGATGTCGATGGTGGCATACCACTTTGCTGTCTTGGACTCCAGTTCGTATTGGAGCTCCAACATGTCTGGTACAGCAGCACTCAATGGTGGTGTGACTTCATTCAAGCCACGATAGTCCACCGTCAGTCTCCATTCGCCATCGGACTTGCGTACAGGCCAAATGGGGCTATTGAAGGGTGAGTGTGTTCTACTAACCACTCCTTGGCTTTCCAGCTTGCGGATCATCTTATGGATGGGGATCACAGCGTCTCGATTCGTCCGGTACTGTCGCCTATGCACTGTCTTAGTGGCTGTTGGCACTCGCTGGTCCTCGACTCGCAGTAGTCCCACAACAGAAGGATCTTCTGAGAGGCCGGGCAGGGCAGATAATCGTTTGGATTCCTCTTTAGTCACCGCGGCTATACCAAAAGCCCATCGGTACCCCTTCGGGTCTTTGAAGTATCCTCTCCTGAGGTAATCCATGCCAAGAATGCAAGGGGCTTCTGGCCCTGTCACAATGGAATGTTTTTCCCATTGGTCTCCTGTCAGGCTTATTTCGGCCTCTACCACTGACAGCTCTCGAGACCCTCCTGTCACCCCAGTAATTGAAACAGTCTCTGTGCTCACATGTCCTGAGGCCATTAACGTGCACTGTGCGCCGGTATCTATTAACGCCTGGTATCTCTGAGGATCCGATGTGCCAGGCCACCGAACCCACACAGTCCAATAAACTCTGTTATCTTCCTTGTCCCTTTCCTTCTCCTGGCAGAAGGCAGGGCCCCTCTATTGGTTCTGGTTGGAGCATTCACCGTCGGATTTTTGCTTTGGTTTGTCAGAGGCTTTCCTGTCGTCCTGGAAACGGACTCCAGACCTCCTGCGTCTGGGAGATCTCAGTTCTTTTTCAAAGAAGTCCGCATCTACTACATAGACAACTTTCTTATCGGCTTCCTTGCGTTTTAGTTCTCTCACTCTGGCCTCAAGTCTGGAAGTAGATTCACCATCCCACTTCCTCATGTTTTCTCAATGGGCACGCAGATAGGACCACAGCTCGCTGCACTTAGATTTACGCTTAGGGTTTTCGCTCCTTCTGCGTGTGACGGAAGGAGATCGTGAGCGGGACCTGGACCAAGATCGAGATCGTGGTCGAGACCGGTCTGCTGATCTGTCTCTGTAGCGTCTATCCCTGTGGTCTCCATAGCCATCTTCATATTCAGAGTACCCGTAAGGCTCCTCTCTCTCTGGTGTTCGTCTGAAACCAGAATCAGAATAGTCTCTAGAAAACTCATTCCTAGATTCTATTGTTTCTTTTAGATGTCGCAGAACCGTACGCAGCATGCTCACAGGCGTTTCTGGCATGTTTGGAAGCATTACTCCTGCCAAGGTACGGACATATGATGCAGGAGCACCCTGGATTATCTTTTTCCACATGGGCATTGTGCAAGCGGTAACCTCCGGGTCATCAGTGACGGGATCGTATTGAGGGTCATCATACATAAGTTCCAACAATGCCAATTCTCTTAGGTACTGGATGGCGTCTTCTATCTTGGTCCACCTCCTCATGGGGCATTGTAAATAGTCTTTAAATGGAAACCTTTGTCTCACACTTAAGACAAGTCGCGCCCAAAGACTGAGGTCAGGTTTCTCCTCTGCAATTAAGCGATCAAGTTCACGATCTCCGGAATTGGAAGCTAGTTGTTCTGCTTCAGCACTTGACAATATGTGACCTCTAGCCCCACGGTCTCGGCATCGGAGCAACCACGATAGAATTCGCTCACCAGGCTGACGAGTGTAGTCTTTTTGTAAGTCCCGGAGCTCTGATGGGGTCATTGACCGCAACTCTGTAGTTTCCATTTTTGGGGATGGTGCTGCTCATGAAGGTGGAGGTGGAGTTCTGGCACTGGTATCAGTATCAGTCCCCTCTCCCGTATCTTCTGACTTGCTTTGATCTCCATCTGGTCGTAGGCTTAAAGTTTTGGGCGCTGGTACCCACGACTTCCTTTTCACTACAGGGGCGAGAGGTATCTCAGGTGGTGTAGTCTGGGTTCCGCTTTCAGTGCATGTAGTAGAGGTGGTGTTGGTCTCAGGTGGCAGGGTTTGAGTTTCCGCCTCAGCCTTAGCCTTCCGAGCATAGTCCACAGCAGCTCGATAGGCACTCGCCAGGCCCCAGTACAAAGCAGAAAACTGCATATTTGGGTCCTCGTAAGAAAAACACCCTTCTGCCAGACGACGTGCCACGTCATCAGGATCAAACACCTGCTCTGGTGTGAAATCCCAACTAATGGGAGGTGTCACACGCCCTACCAATTTACCAAAGTTGACCCAGATTCCTTGCCATCCAGGGACTGGTTTTCTCAAGGCCCTTCCCAAAGTTCCAGCAAATCCTTTTGAGTTTTGACGTTTCCTGCAACAAGAAAAGCAGTACCACACCACCTTTCCAATGTTAAATACAACTTCCATGGCTTTTAGGAATAGTAGCACCGTAGCCAAACAATTTAGGTAAGGATTGGGGCCAATTTTGATCCCAGGGACCTCAGTCACTAGGCCCTTGATGTCATAATTAAGGAAAGGCAGGTATTGGTAGATGCCTTTAGGGTTAGTTCTCACTGGATACCCAGCAGCATATATAAAAATGGCCAAAATAACCAAAAAAATGAATAAAAAGGCCATGTTTATATATTTTCTCTCTCTTTGTTCCCAAACAAAGGTATATTTATATAAACAATAGGTTCTTGGCAGCTCTCCCGGTAGTGTTCCCAAACAATGGGCAGTTTTTGCACCAACCTGGCTCCCTTCCCAGACCTGTTCCCAAACAACCGTGGCAAAAACCAAAACAAACCAGAGATAACCAGAGACAACCGGGCGGAAACACCAAATAAGGTGATATGGTTTGAAGCTGGCTCCCTGCCAAGTCTCCAAACCTTACCACCAGAAGTCCCCCCCCCCCAACAAAAAAAACCTCAGGGAGAAGAGGGAGAAAAAACTAAGAAAAACCCGAAAACGAGAGAGAGGACAACCAAACTG
>NW_020928792.1:0-389 GCF_003984885.1 Neopelma chrysocephalum | reverse complement strand
AGTAATCTGAACAAAATACTTTGTATCCCAGCAACCCCCAAATTGCTTCCTGTGATTTACACATTGCTCTTGCTGTTCAGTCTAAGCTACATGATTGCAATAGTGCTGAAATATTCTAGGCTCCT
The DNA here is from genome assembly GCF_003984885.1 of Neopelma chrysocephalum. Taxonomy (NCBI): domain Eukaryota; kingdom Metazoa; phylum Chordata; class Aves; order Passeriformes; family Pipridae; genus Neopelma; species Neopelma chrysocephalum. The sequence goes on along the minus strand of NW_020928792.1, from coordinate 264 downwards.
CCTAATGTTTTTCCTACAAATAGTATTAAGCTTTGGCAGATGCCTTTAAATTTCTCAGGGCATTCATATTTGTATATAAGCTCTTAGAAAAAAGGATTGCTGATTCATTCTGTGGGTATGGTGCTTACCACAATAGAGATGAGGTCTTTGGATATTTCTGGAGCCTAGATAATAAGCTGGTATTATCAAGAAATAAAAACATCCAGAAAGCAACTGTCAAAGCTTAATACTATTTGTAGGAAAAACATTAGGAGGAGCCTAGAA
>NW_020928791.1:0-385 GCF_003984885.1 Neopelma chrysocephalum | reverse complement strand
AAGCTTTGACAGTTGCTTTCTGGATGTTTTTATTTCTTGATAATACCAGCTTATTATCTAGGCTCCAGAAATATCCAAAGACCTCATCTCTATTGTGGTAAGCACCATACCCACAGAATGAATCAGCAATCCTTTTTTCTAAGAGCTTATATACAAATATGAATGCCCTGAGAAATTTAAAGGCATCTGCCAAAGCTTAATACTATTTGTAGGAAAAACATTAGGAGGAGCCTAGAATATTTCAGCACTATTGCAATCATGTAGCTTAGACTGAACAGCAAGAGCAATGTGTAAATCACAGGAAGCAATTTGGCTAGTCATAATGATCTCAGACACCAAGTAATCTGAACAAAATACTTTGTATCCCAGCAACCCCCAAATTGCT
>NW_020928790.1:0-973 GCF_003984885.1 Neopelma chrysocephalum | reverse complement strand
CCAAATTGCTGTTAAAATCTTAATCCTATAGCTTTACATATGATATGAAAACTTGACCTTTTATACTAATAACACCAGATGAATAGTTGGAAAGGTGCAACAAAATTCAACCCTATTCATATTCAGAAACAAACATTTTTCATGTTACTAATTAAGGGCATTTTAAAAAACATGTATGTGTACTATATAGGCATGAATAACTGTGCACACACATACACACATATTCTAACATTTGTGTGAACCTTAAGCTAGCTCTGTCATGTCTTACATAGTAATGATATCTGCAGAGATAAAGAGTGAACCTTTACAAGGAGAATGCCTTTAATCAGTCTTCTAATCACAGTCTCAACTAATGAGGGAAGTCTCAGTGCAATCGAGTTAGCTCTTGCTTAACTGCATCTGACATTTTGGAATAGATTAGGTTCTAATGGTCTATGGCAGAGCTTCCTCTTTAGAAACCTTGGGATGTCATTAATAAATATTGGCCATCATATAGGGACTCCACACCTCTGTAGTTGAGACTGTGATTAGAAGACTGATTAAAGGCATTCTCCTTGTAAAGGTTCACTCTTTATCTCTGCAGATATCATTACTATGTAAGACATGACAGAGCTAGCTTAAGGTTCACACAAATGTTAGAATATGTGTGTATGTGTGTGCACAGTTATTCATGCCTATATAGTACACATACATGTTTTTTAAAATGCCCTTAATTAGTAACATGAAAAATGTTTGTTTCTGAATATGAATAGGGTTGAATTTTGTTGCACCTTTCCAACTATTCATCTGGTGTTATTAGTATAAAAGGTCAAGTTTTCATATCATATGTAAAGCTATAGGATTAAGATTTTAACAGCAATTTGGGGGTTGCTGGGATACAAAGTATTTTGTTCAGATTACTTGGTGTCTGAGATCATTATGACTAGCCAAATTGCTTCCTGTGATTTACACATTGCTCTTGCTGTTCAGTCTA
>NW_020928789.1:332-564 GCF_003984885.1 Neopelma chrysocephalum | reverse complement strand
GTTATTTTTTTTTCTTTCCCTGGGTCTTGGATTTAAATCTGAATTCACAAGTCAGAAGAGACTTGTAGACATAGCCCAGGAAGAAAGGTGAGCTATTAAACCAAGGAAGTTTGTTATGATTTGCTGACTGTCTTGGTCAGGAAATTTTTGCCTTTTCACCCAAAACATTAGGCATGTAATTTTCAGTTGGTGGAAAAGAAGGTGCAGAGAATGCTCAGAGGCTTCAAAATGC
>NW_020928789.1:0-232 GCF_003984885.1 Neopelma chrysocephalum | reverse complement strand
GTTATTTTTTTTTCTTTCCCTGGGTCTTGGATTTAAATCTGAATTCACAAGTCAGAAGAGACTTGTAGACATAGCCCAGGAAGAAAGGTGAGCTATTAAACCAAGGAAGTTTGTTATGATTTGCTGACTGTCTTGGTCAGGAAATTTTTGCCTTTTCACCCAAAACATTAGGCATGTAATTTTCAGTTGGTGGAAAAGAAGGTGCAGAGAATGCTCAGAGGCTTCAAAATGC
>NW_020928788.1:0-338 GCF_003984885.1 Neopelma chrysocephalum | reverse complement strand
TCCCCTGTGCATCAACCCTTGTTCCTCCATCCCTATCCCCTGTGCATTAACTCCTGCTCCTCCATCCCTATCCCCTGTACATCAATCCCTGCCTCCTCCATCCCTATCCCCTGTGCATCAACCCCTGTCTCCACACATCCCACCAAGAGGCCCATCAGGCCCTGGGGACTCTGCTCTCTTTGCTGAGGGATGGGGATGGGGATGGAGGGGACAGGGGTTGATGCACAGGGGATAGGGATGGAGGAGGCAGGGATTGATGTACAGGGGATAGGGATGGAGGAGCAGGAGTTAATGCACAGGGGATAGGGATGGAGGAACAAGGGTTGATGCACAGGGGA
>NW_020928787.1:0-364 GCF_003984885.1 Neopelma chrysocephalum | reverse complement strand
TGGGGATGGGGATGGAGGAACAGGAGTTAATGCACAGGGGGTGGGGATGGAGGAACAGGGGTTGATGTACAGGGAATGGGGATGGAGGAACAAGGGTTAATGCTCAGGGCTGTGGGAGCTGCAGCCACTTGCAGCCTCATCAATGTGTTCCTGAGTGAGGCAGCACCAATGGCTGGGGCTGCATCTCCTGTTCTCTCCCACACACCTACACAGGCACAGCCCTGGCCTGCTGACTCACTGCCTTCCCAGCACTGGGGCTCCTCTGCCCGTTCCAACCTGCTGCTGCTGCTCCCTCAGCCCTGAGCATTAACCCTTGTTCCTCCATCCCCATTCCCTGTACATCAACCCCTGTTCCTCCATCCCC
>NW_020928786.1:0-7510 GCF_003984885.1 Neopelma chrysocephalum | reverse complement strand
TCTCCACGCCTTATATCGTTCCCAGTCCGACATTTGGTTCTCCACATCTCCCCCTTCTTTGTTTAACGACACAACGTTGGCGTTGATGGATTTCAGAAACAGCTGGCGAAAGCAAACAAAAAGACAGGGCAAGCAAGTGCACAGGGCAAAAAGACCGCATACAGAAATTAGAGCCATGATTAGTATCTTTCTAAGCCAATTGGGGATCGAGGGGAATTTTAACCAATCGAAGAGTCCATCTAATCCCTCACTATGGGATTGACGGATATCTTGAACTAAATTTTTTAATCGGTCGATGCTTTGATGAATTGATTGCGCATGATCTGAAAAATTCATGCAGCACATGCCCTCGAACTCCTGGCACCCATGTCCGTGGGCCAGGAGTAGGAAGTCAATAGCTGCACGATTCTGCAAACTAACCTCTTTTAGTTTTTGAGTGTCTGCTAACAAGCCCTCTATCGCTGTTGTTGTTGCATTTGCTTCCTTTGTGAGCCAACAACCGAGGTGGGTGAGAAGGGATAGTGCGTGAGCTGTTCCTATTCCTGCAAATGGGAAGGAAGCCCAGAAATTTTTTATGCGGGGCCAAATGTAAATGTGGGAATCGCAGTCCTCGGGAAAGGGTAGGGGTGGTGGAGCGGTCCAAGAGGGTGGAGCAAGGAGAGGAGGTGTTTTTGGAGCTGGAGCTGCAAGAGGTACTGGGGGTTTTGGAGGTGTAGGACGAGTGGTTTGTTTTGGGAGGACTGGACGTTCATATAGGACAAACGTTCTTTTGGTTCTACTAATTTTTGATGGAGGAGAATTTGAAGCTTGGTCTTGTGGGGAGGAGGTTTGATCTGGTAGCTGAAATTTGGCTGGATTAAAAAGGGCTAACTTTCCTACAGTGCAGGGACCACCCTCTGGGTACGCAGGGATCCCCTGCCAAGCTCGATCCCCGCACAGAAGGAAAAACCCTTGGGGGAGTCTTCTCCACCTCGGTATTGTCTCTGTGGTTACCGCAGTGATAACGGAATGGTTGCACCACGAGGAAGGAAGTTCTCTGTAGATGGGCTTGTTGGCAGACACATTGAAGGGGGTGAACAATTTGGGTTCTGTGTAGCGGTGAAATAGAATACAAGTGTTGGTGGGGACAGAACCAAAAAGATCAATTTCTTGGGGAGGATCAGGGGAAAGGTGGGTGCGAGAAACTGCTTGAGCGAGAGTAGCAGAACTGAAAGGAAGGGGGTCTGTGATTCGGGTCAGTGGTAGGAATGTGTTCCAATCATTAACAGAGGAAATAGGGACGCCTACCAGACAGGTTTGGAAGGGGTTGCCAGCACCTGACTGGGCCAGACACAGGGTGTCCGTTCCAGTGGCTTTGGCCAACGTTACCCACAGATTATCGGTGGGTTGTTGCATCCAGTTCTTCAGGGGGAAAGATGTGGAGATGCCCGTGAGTCTTAGGGTGCTGATGAAGAAGGCGGAGACGTAGATGGTCCACATGCTGTATGTTGATCTTGGAATATCTTTACTCGTCGTGTCGGGACCCACTTCGGTCCTGTATCTCCTGAAATACATGCGTACCCTTTCCCCCATGTGATCAGGGAGAAAGGGCCCGTCCACGATTCTGTTATTGGATCTCTATACATGATTTTCGCTTTCTGATTATTTGGTACTGTCTCTGATTTAAAATGTTTGTCAATGGGACTTCTGTCTGTGTGAGTTTCGTGTTCCTCTATTAAATTTAAAAAATTTAAAACGTACATCACTTTTTCTAATCTTTCTTGAGGAGTTAGGCCAATACTCCCCCTTTTTTGTTTATTAAGTAAATTTTTGATGTTTTGGTGGGCCCGCTCTACTATACCCTGTCCTGTGGGGTTGTGAGGAATTCCAGTGGTATGGTGAATTCCCCAATCATCAAAGAATTTTTTCGTGTCTGCTGATACATAGGATGGTCCATTATCAGTTTTTATTTGTTTGGGGACTCCCATCCTAGCAAAAGCAGACAGGAAATGTTTCTTGACGTCTTTGCTTTTTTCACCAGAATGTGCGGTGGCTACGATCATTTTTGAAAATGTATCTACAGATACATGAACATATTTTAATTTGCCGAATTCTGGTACATGTGTAACATCTGACTGCCAGATTTCTAGTGCTGTCAGCCCCCTGGGATTTGTCCCCTCTGGAACCAGTGGGGCAATTTTTTGGCAGTCAGGGCATGCTTTTAAAATTTCTTTCGCTTGTATCAATTTGAGGCCAAATTGTTTTTTTAGCGATCGCGCATTCTGGTGGAAAAATTAATGAGAAATCTTTGCTTGTTGGTAAAGATTAGGAGTAACAGCCATACCTGCCAGATGGTCGGCGATCTGGTTTCCCTCAGCCACAGGACCTGGTAGAGTAGTGTGGGATCTCGTGTGGACAATGTAGTATCTAAACTCTCTGATTTCTATTAAAAATAATAATTTTTTCAACAGGTTAGATAATTTTTCATTAGATACGTCTTTTAAATATGAATTTTCAATTCGTTTCACAATGCCCACAACGTATGCCGAATCTGAAATAATGTTAATGGGTTCTTTATTAAAAATTTGGAAGGCGCGAACAACTGCTGATAATTCCACAATTTGTGGAGAACCTTGTACTTTGTGGATATCTTGGTGCCAATTATTCTTTTCTTTCCATACGATTACTGCATTTCCGGTTCTCCCAGATCCATCGGTAAAAATAGTTTTTGCATTTTTAATTGGTAGATCTGATTGCATAATTTTCAATTTTAATGGGATTGGGATTAATCTCTGTAAAAACGGGCACGCCGGGAGGTGAAATTTTATTTCTCCCGGGTAACCCCCGATGGCAATTTGAAAATCAATGGAATTTTGCAACAGTTGTTCCAGATGTTCAGAAGTCAGTGGGAGATAAATGTAATTTGGTTCTTCCCCACTGAGTTCTAAACACCTGGTGCGGCCTTTGAAAATTAATTTGCCAATCATTTCTGCTATTGTTATAATTGTTTTTGAGAATTGGTGGGGGAGGAACAACCACTCCCACAGACAGAAGTCTTTTTTGCCTGTCGTGAATTGACCCAGTAGGGCTAGTGGTTGATTTTTTTCTTTAATGATGACTAATGAGGATGGCAGTCCCTCCATCCTTCGATTTGATTGTCTCTCGGATATTTTGGTTTCAACAGTGGCAAGGGCTTTCCTGGCATCTGATGTTAAAAATCTGGGGGAGGACAGATCTGCATCTCCTTTCAGAAGTTCGAACAGTGGGTGCAAATCACCGGTTGTGATCCCCAGCACAGGTCTGATCCAATTGATCGCTCCCAGTAATTTTTGGAGGTCATTTAAAGTTCAAACCTTTTTGTCAATCACAACTGATTGAGGTTTTATGGTTTTTGCATCAATTTGGAGTCCGAGGTACCTCCAAGGTGCTTCCTTCTGTACCTTTTCAGGGGATATCTCCAATCCCTTTGAATTTAGGGCCGCGATTGTGGCGTCTAATGTTTGTCTGACTGATAATTTAGTTTTTGCGCAAATCAATACATCATCCATATAATGGAAGATGATTGATTGCGGGAATTTTTTCCTGATTGGTTCCAACACTTTTGCCATGAACATCTGACAAAGCGTTGGGGAATTTTTCATCCCCTGAGGAAGCACTCTCCACTGGAACCTGCGATGGGGTTCACAGGCGTTGATGGCTGGGACTGAAAATGCGAATTTAGCCGAATCAGCCGGATTTAAATATATGTGAAAGAAGCAGTCCTTAATGTCAATCACCACTAGGGGCCATTCAGCAGGGAGCATAGATGGAGAAGGCATTCCCTGCTGGAGGGCTCCCATTGGTTCGAGGACTTCATTAACTTTGCGCAGGTCCTGGAGAAATCTCCAGGAACCTGAGGATTTTTTGATCACGAACACTGGAGTGTTCCAGGGACTGGTGGAAGGCTCCAAGTGTCCTTTAGCCAATTCTTGATTTACCAAATCGTTTAGAATTTGCAGCTTTTGAGTGGGTAGGGGCCACTGATCCACCCAAACTGGTGTCTCGGTTTTCCAAACCAGTTTGGGCAGCTGCACTTGTTCAGTGACCCCTCCTAAAAATTTTCTTTTGTCCCAAGTGTCAGTTGCCACTGTTCCATAGCATCTCTTCCCCATAGTGTGATTGGTATGTTTAATACATACGGTTGGAGAGATGCAGGTCTGCCCTCCGGCCCGTATACTGTTATTATCTCACGACTCCTGACAGGGTATTGAACTCCTCCCACACCGCTGACTCTTGTGTCCGTTGTGTGGGCTGGCCAACTATGTGGCCAGTCCTTGGAGGCTACGATGGTGACATCCGCTCCCGTGTCCAAAAGTCCCTCTACTATCACTCTCTGTGGGTGCCTAGACAAGGGGAAATGAACACGACAGGTTATTAAAGGTCGCGAGGTCTTCACTGAGGTCGCCCAGTGGACTTCCGTCAGTGAGTCATCCCTCTGTTCTTCTTCCCATGACACCGCACAGAGAAGGTCATCAGTGGGGATCATTTTGGCCACCGGGAAGCGGTCCTCCAGCTGTATGGGCGGAAGATGGACAGTTAGACAAATTGCAATGTTGGAATTCGTCAGCCCTGTCAAAAGCGTGGGGACTACAAGAATGCCCCTTGCCACTGCTGAAAGATGAGAGACTATGAGGTACATTGTGTCTGGGTTTACTTCGACAGATGGTACGACTTTAACTATTTGTTCACTCCGATTTAAAGAGGTTAATGGGTGCGTGACAGAAAGGGTTATCCAATTCAGGGAAATGCATTGGTTTTGGGGAGAAACGGGGTCTGCCGGAGGTTCTCTTTTTACGGGGTGACTGGGTGTGGTGTTTGGCGCAAGATGGAACGCAACTGAGGGGTTGCTTGTGTCCTCGCGCCCCCCTGAGCGCTCTGCTCCCCGTTTCCCGAGTGCTCACACGAGCACTGGCGTAGGTCAGGTAAGGAGCTGAAGGTGACCTTTCTTTTCATTCCGGGAGATTTTCTAGGGGGAAGGGGTTCACCATTTATGTTGGTCACCGACCTACAGGCCGAGGACCAGTGAAAACCCTTCCCACACCTCCGGCAGAGGGACTTGGGTAGATTGGATAGGTTAGGTTCCGAGGTAGATTTAGGGCAGTGTTTCTTGAAATGACCTTTCTGTCTGCAGTTAAAGCATGTCTGAGGTCCAGTAAAAGCAGCAGCTAATAGGCGTGCTTTATGGGAGTTAGAGCCGATATTCTTGCAAGCCTCGATCATTTCAACCAGAGAGGGATCTTTTAGCATTTTTAACGCTTTCTGACAATCTTCATTTGCTTTTTCAATGACCAATTTGTTGAATAGAATTTCTTGACTTTCTTTCTGATTCACCTGTCTTTTAATTGCTTCTTTTAATCTCGTGATAAAATCTATAAATGGTTCTTTTGGGCCTTGATTGATTAGAGTGAAAGAGGGTGTCTGGACATATGCATCCGCCACCCTCTTTACAGCTTCCAATGCCAATTCTTTAGAAATTTCTAGAAATTTGGGTTCAATTCTTGACTGATCCCCTCTGGTTGAATAGCTGCCCTCACCATAAAGCATGTCTATTGCCTGCTTTACTGGGATTCCCCTTCTCTCCATCTTTTCATTCACGTACGTCATGATCAATTTTTTCCATTCAGCTTCAAATACTGAAGACTGAATGGTTGTGAACAGTCCATTAATTACGGCTCTTATGTCGTATGGTATTAATAAGTATGCCAAAAAGAAGGACTCCAAAAGACCGATGGTGTATGGAGCTCCCAATCCATATTCAACCATTGCTTTTTTGATATCTTTTAGCATGGGATATGAAATTGGTCTCCATTCTGGAGCCTTTCCTTCTTCCAGGAAAATTGGGAAAGCCTTTAGAAATTCTGTATCATTAGCTTGCGCTGCTTCTTCCCTGAAAGGCTTCCAGATGTTAGGCATCTCGTTTCGCCTTTCAGGGGAGCGCTGGGTAAGGTCCGTATCATTGTCTGTATCGGTGTTTTGGTAGCGGCAGGCAGGGTAGGCCTTGGTGTTGTGGGCCCTATGGGCGCGGCCATGTTGCCGGAAGCCGGCTCTGGCCTTTGCCCTGACCCCGCCCCTCGCCCCCCTTTCACCCCCGGAAGATGACCTCTCCGGGGAGGAGGCGGAGCTGGAGGGAGTGGACGAGCACGTGGGTGACTCAGGGGAGGGGTCTCTGACGCGCGCAGGAGGAGGTGGCGGTGGTCTGGAGGGTGGTACTACGAGGGCCCGCCCCCTCTTTTCCCGCGCTGACGGTTCCCGCAGTGTCTCTTCCCGCCTCCGCTCCGCGCGTCTCCTGTCCCCCTTCTCCTTGCCGCCATTTTGTGCTCGCCGTGATGGTCTCTTCTCCCTCCCGCCATCTTGTGTGTGCCGCGATGCGTGTGACGCAGTTGGTTTATCTTGAATTGTGGCTAGTTCATGGAGGCTGCTGTTCTCGTTCATCATCTGGTGCTGTAGCACCATCAGAACTAGCCTCCAGGCAATGAGCGCCTCTTTTGCCGTTCGGTCCCCCCTGTCATTATCACGCCACAGGCTATAGCCGATTACCTGCCACTCTTCGGCAGTGGTATTATCTGTTAATTTGTGGCTTTTGTTATCTAGCCATTTGGCGAGTGCTTTGGCAGATTTTTTGTCTAGGGGGTGACCGTGTTCGATAATAAAGTCTTTGAGGCGTCTGTACACAAATTTCTGGGAGGTGGACAGTGTGAGTCCCATCTCGATGTTACAAAAATCCTCCCTTTTCTGTTTTAAACGTTAGGGTGACGGTGTTGGGGTGGGTGAGGAATGTCCCCAGCTGCTCACCTTCTCCGGTGTGTTGACCCGTGCAGCTCTGCAGCCCACAGTCGTCCGTCCAGCTGGGGGGACCGGCGGGACGATCACCTCTCCTGGCGACGTCTCAATCCAAGTGGAGACACAGGAGTTCTCTCAATATGAGAGACCTTCAACTGTGCCCCACGTTGGGCGCCACTTGCCACGGCCCGAGGGGAAAGGGAATGGGGACGCGGCACTGCAATAAGGGTCCGGACACAGGTGAAGGTTGGTGAAGCAATGCCAGTTTATTAAGGGAAAACAGGGACTTAAATAAGGTAGGTCTGAGGGGAGGATTCAGAACTGGGGAGGAGCATGGGATTGACAACCCAGGGAGAGTGAGGATTGGGAGACAAGGGAGAGGTAGGTGTAACTCTGGGGTATCCAGGGGAAAGGGCCAATGGGAACTCACTCTGCACTGCGGCAAATCTCAGCCAATCAGTGTCAGAGGAGCGGGAAAGCAGGGGAGAACAGGGAGTAAACAACTTTAGGCGGGAAAGTCTGAGGGAGAAGAAGGGCTAACATGGTGGTACATTAAAATTTCATGAAAAACCAGTAACAAACAGGGGTACAACAGCGAGAACAAATAACACAATATAACTGGGGGAAGTAACAGTCGGTCCATGGTAAAAAGTCCATTCAGTGTGTTCAGAGTTCATAGTTCGTTCAGTTTCCATAAAGTTCTCTCCACGCC
>NW_020928785.1:0-396 GCF_003984885.1 Neopelma chrysocephalum | reverse complement strand
CTGCTTCAGAAAAATTGGGTTTGCTGTAACAGGAGTTATTTTGCCTCTTTAAGGACCATTCCTTGCATTGACAAAATGCCGTACATTTACCATGACTAAAACAGGGCACAAGAAAAGCCAACATAAACACAGCTCAGCATGTCATCCGAACAGTAATTGAAGAAGCATTTCAGTGCTTGTAGGTGAAAGCATATGGCTTCTTCTTCTCATGGTGTGTTGATGGGGGTAGGAGGGGGCTCTCTGAGATATCTGTCATTATGTGAGCTGTGTTTATGTTGGCTTTTCTTGTGCCCTGTTTTAGTCATGGTAAATGTACGGCATTTTGTCAATGCAAGGAATGGTCCTTAAAGAGGCAAAATAACTCCTGTTACAGCAAACCCAATTTTTCTGAAGCAG
>NW_020928784.1:0-668 GCF_003984885.1 Neopelma chrysocephalum | reverse complement strand
TGTGCTGGTTTAAAAAGTTAACCAGCAAGGGAAAATGAACTCAATTCAAAAGAGAGATTTATAAGTCAGAATAACAATTTATTAAAATAATGCAATAAGTACAATTATACAGACAGACAATTGGTTTTAACCCACAAAACCCAAATGTACAAACCCAGCACCCTGGGGTATGAACAAAAGTGGTGTACCTTGGCCCACCCCCCGAGTCCAAAGCAAAGGGAGAGGGGATAAAACCTGCTGGTGGGAGAGCTGCTGGAGTCTGGTCAGAAGTGGTGATTGCAGTCCAGTTGAGGGTGGTGGTCTCAGCCTGGTTGGGAGCAGCGGTGGTCTGCTGTCTTCCTCTGGGTCCCACGAGAGAGAGAGCCCCAAGGCTCTGAAACTCCCAGTTATATACTCTCCAGTTCAGGCGGGAGTGCTCAGTCCCTCCCTCAGAGTAGGGAATTCCATAGAAGGGCATGTGGATGCTCAGTCCCTCTTATCAGAGCGGGGAATTCCATATAAGGATATCAGAGCGGGGAATTCCATAAAAGGGTACAGGAACATCTTCCCACCTTGCAGGCCTCTACTGACAGCAGTTTTTGGGAAATGGCATGGAGGCTATAGAATACACAGTTTTGGGTTACACCCATCCAGGGATGAATTGGTCCCAGCCGTTCTAACCAGGACAT
>NW_020928783.1:0-5459 GCF_003984885.1 Neopelma chrysocephalum | reverse complement strand
ACACCCATCCAGGGATGAATTGGTCCCAGCCGTTCTAACCAGGACATTATCCACCCCTTATTCTATGCCATCCATGTCATGCCCAAATTAACCCCCTTAAAAACTATGTCTCTTTAAAACTATATACACATATGTACAATGAAACATTACGGACCATTCTCACTCAAAATTAGGTCCCCTTGTGGTACACAACGTGTCTCCCCATCTTTTTGCATTACCCACCAGGTGAAACCAGGTCCTTGAGCAAAAACAATCCCTCGGATGGGTTTGCCTTTGCTTGAGGTGGGACTAATCCAAACAGTCTTCCCTAACATACCTCTCATATGCACCACGGGGACTTTATCTCCATCTACAGTATGCAAAGGTTCTGATTGGGCAGGGCCAGCTCGATTAATGGAGCCTCGCGTGTTGACCAACCAGGTGGCCTTTGCTAAATGCAGCTCCCAGTGTTTGAGAGTCTCCCCACACAGTGCCTTCAGGGTGGTTTTCAGCAGTCCGTTGCACCGTTCAACTTTTCCAGCAGCTGGTGCATGGTAGGGGATATGATACACCCACCCAATGCCGTGCTCTCTGGCCCAGGTGTCTACGAGGCCATTCTTGAAATGGGTCCCATTATCAGACTCAATTCTCTCTGGGGTGCCGTGTCGCCACAGGACTTGTTTTTCAAGGCCCAGGATGGTATTCCGGGCAGTGGCATGAGGTACGGGGTATGTCTCCAGCCATCCAGTACTTCCTTCTACCATGGTCAGGACGTAGCGCTTGCCCTGGCGGGTTTTGGGGAGCGTGATGTAGTCAACTTGCCAGGCTTCCCCATACCTGTACTTTGACCACCATCCACCATACCATAGAGGCTTCACCCGCTTGGCCTGCTTGATGGCAGCACATGTCTCACAGTCATGGATGACCTGTGAGACAATGTCCTTGGTTAAGTCCACCCCTCGGTCCTGAGCCCATCTGTATGTTGCATCTCTCCCCTGGTGACTGGAGGCGTCATGGGCCCATCGAGCCAGAAATAATTCTCCTTTGTGTTGCCAATCCAGATCCACCTGAGAGACTTTAATCCTGGCAGCTCGGTCCGCCTGCTCGTTGTTGCGATGCTCCTCATTAGCCCGTTTCTTGCGTACGTGAGCGTCTACGTGACCGACCTTCACACTCAGCTTCTCTACTCGGCCAGCGATGTCCTGCCACATCTCCGCCGCCCAGATGGGTTTCCCTTGGCGCTGCCAGTTGGCCTTTCTCCATCGCTCTAGCCATCCCCACAGAGCATTGGCCACCATCCATGAGTCAGTATAGATATAGAGTCTTGGCCACTTCTCTCGTTCAGCTATATCCAAAGCCAATTGAACGGCTTTAAGCTCTGCGAACTGACTTGACCCACCTTGTCCTTCGGTTGCTTCTGCAACTCGCCGTGTGGGACTCCACACGGCTGCCTTCCATTTTCGGTTTGTCCCTACAATGCGGCAGGAGCCATCCGTGAAGAGCGCATATCGTCTTTCATCTGCTGGTAGCTTGTCATATGGTGGGGCCTCCTCAGCCCGTGTCACCTGCTCCTCTTCTTCTTCAGAGGATAGTCCAAAACTCTCACCTTCGGGCCAATTGGTGATAATTTCCAGAATCCCAGGGCGATTAGGATTCCCTATCCGGGTTCGTTGTGTGATCAGAGCGATCCACTTACTCCATGTGGCATCGGTGGCGTGATGTGTAGCAGGAACTCTCCCCTTGAACATCCAGCCCAGCACTGGTAGTCGGGGTGCCAGGAGGAGCTGCGCTTCGGTGCCGATCACTTCTGAGGCAGCTCGAAGTCCTTCATAAGCAGCCAGGATCTCTTTCTCAGTTGGTGTATAGCTGGCTTCAGATCCTTTGTATCCCCGACTCCAGAATCCCGGCGGTCGTCCTCGGGTCTCCCCAGGCACTTTCTGCCAGAGGCTCCAAGAAGGGCCATTCTTCCCGGCTGCAGTGTAGAGCACGTTCTTCACGTCCTGTCCTGTCCTTACTGGCCCAAGGGCTACCGCATGGGCAATCTCCTGTTTGATTTGTTCAAAGGCCTGTTGTTGTTCAGGCCCCCACTGGAAATCATTTTTCTTCCGTGTCACAAGGTAGAGAGGGCTTACAATTTGACTGTACTCGGGGATATGCATCCTCCAAAAGCCCACAGCGCCTAGGAAAGCCTGTGTTTCCTTCTTGCTGGTTGGTGGGGACATGGCTGCTATTTTGTTAATTACCTCCGTTGGAATTAGGCGACGTCCATCTTGCCACTTCACTCCTAAGAACTGAATTTCCTGAGCAGGTCCCTTGACCTTACTTCGTTTAATGGCAAAACCAGCTCTTAGGAGGATCTGGATTATCTTCTCTCCTTTCTCGAAGACTTCCCCCGCTGTGTTCCCCCATACAATGATGTCATCAATGTACTGTAGATGTTCTGGAGCCTCGCCCTTTTCCAGTGCAGTCTGGATCAGTCCATGGCAAATGCTGGGACTGTGTTTCCACCCCTGAGGCAGTCGATTCCAGGTGTACTGCACACCTCTCCAAGTGAAAGCAAATTGTGGCCTGCACTCCGCTGCCAAAGGAATGGAGAAGAAGGCGTTGGCAATGTCAATGGTGGCATACCACTTGGCTGCCTTGGACTCCAGCTCGTACTGGAGCTCCAGCATGTCCGGCACAGCAGCACTCAGGGGTGGTGTGACTTCATTGAGTCCACGGTAATCCACCGTCAGCCTCTACTCTCCGCTGGACTTACGCACTGGCCATATAGGGCTATTAAAGGGTGAGCGAGTCTTGCTGACCACCCCCTGGGTCTCCAGTTCACGGATCATCTTATGTATGGGAGTCACAGAGTCTCGGTCGGTGCGGTATTGCCGACGGTGCACTGTTGCTGTGGCTATCGGTACCAACTGTTCTTCAACCTTCAGCAGTCCCACAGCAGAGGGGTCCTCTGAGAGGCCAGGCAAGGTGTTCAACTGTCTAATTTCCTCTGCCTCCACAGTAGCTATGCCAAACGCCCAACGAAGTCCTTTTGGGTCTTTGAAATACCCACTCCTCAGGTAATCTATGCCAAGGATACACGGGGCCTCTGGACCAGTCACGATGGGGTGTCTGTGCCATTCCTTCCCAGTCAGGCTTACTTCAGCTTCCAGTACAGTCAACTGTTGGGATCCCCCTGTCACACCAGAAATAGAGATGGATTCTGCCCCTATGTATCTTGATGGCATCAAAGTACATTGTGCGCCGGTGTCAACTAAAGCCTTATATCTTTGTGGCTCTGATGTGCCAGGCCACCGAATCCACACTGTCCAATAGACTCGATTGTCCCTCTCCTCTACCTGGCTAGAGGCAGGGCACCCCTAGTCCTGGTCATGGTACTCGTTGCGCTCTTCTTGTAAGTATGACCTGGAAGTCCCTTCAAGAGGATCAGACATATCATCATTCCTGGGCCGTCTGGAGTCTTGCCTACGAGAGACTGGAGCAGCATTCATCCTCAAAGAGTTCCTTGTGGTACTTGTCCCTCTTTTCAATTCACGTACCCGGGCTGCTAAGGAAGAGGTGGGTTTCCCATCCCACTTCCTCATATCTTCTCCGTGCTCTTGGAGGTAAAACCATAGATTGCCACGTGGAGTGTACCCTCTCTCCTTAGCTGGGGGACGCTGGCTCCTGATAGCAGAGACCCTTGTTTGTCCTGGTGAGGTATGGAAGATCCCTTCCTTAATTTCTTCTCTTAGCCTCTGGTGTCCTTCTTCAGTCTTCTCTTCCAGGCTTCGAACATGTTCAGCCAGTTTGGTTTCCACCGATGAGACGTGGGCTCGTAATGGGGCGGTGACAGTGTCTTCATAAATCCTGAGTTTGCTGACCAATGCACCAACCTTGTCCTCTCCCTCCCTCCATTGCAGCGTTGCTAGGTAGCGGGAATACATGTCTGGCCCGAGTCGTGCAAACTTCAACCACATCTGGGATGTGCACTGTACACCATCTGGACTTTTAGGAAATCTTTCGTCCTCTGAAAAGATTATCTCCAGTACAGCCAATTCTCTCAAGCACCGGATACCTTGTTCCATCGTGTTCCACTGTCCTTGCTGTACGTGGAGGTCCTCCTTGCAAAGGTATCTCTCCCTTACACTGGACAACAGTCGCCGCCAGAGGCTGAGAGTTTCCTGCCTCCTTCCAATCCCCTGATCAATGACGACATCTCGAGACAGGGATCCCAGTTGTCTTGCTTCACTTCCATCTAGAATTGTGTCGTTAGCGGCGGCATCCCAGATTCGGAGCAGCCAGGTCAGGATGGACTCGTTCGCCTGCCGTGTGAACTCTCTCCGGAGCTCACGTAGCTCACCCAGGGATAGGGACCGAGTGATTATTTCTGGCTCTGTCTCCTCCGGTGGATGTGAAGGTCCCGCCTCTTCGTCATCATTTGCTATGCGAACTGATTTGGTCTTCGATTTCCTTTTCTGGACAGGGGCGACTGCTATTGGTTTCTGTTGTCCTTCTGGCTCCTCGATGGTTTGTGTGGGCATGGTGCCAGTTGATTTATTTCTTACTCCCTCCGACTCAGCTGTAGTTTGTGTGGACGTGGTGCCAGTTGATTTGCTCCTTCTCTCCTCCCCCTGGCAGTGCTGTACCATGTCAAGCAGTGCCCGGTAAGCAGTGGCCAGGGCCCAGCAGGTTGCTGTGAGCTGACCATCTCTGGAGCTGCCAGAGCATTTTTCCTTTACCAGTTTTATCATGCTGACAGGATCCTGCAGTTGTTCAGGGGTGAATTTCCAGATCATGGGAGGAGAAAACTTCTCCAAATACTGGCCGATGTCCTCCCACTTCCCGTGCCACTCAGCGTTATCCATTCCCAGGACAGGCGTCCAAACAGCCTCCCTAGAAGGCCCTGTTCTGACCCTAAGCATGGTGTAAACAGTACAGAGCAGACAGAGCAGCAGACAGAGCAACACTAACAATAACATTATGCCGTCCTTAGCATCAAAAGGAAAATCAATATTTTCAAAAACTGTTGTACCAGGTCTGAAGGGAAAGAAGGAGGTGAGAGGCTGGAAACCACCATTCCCCACTGTTCCCCCAAAGGGCTGGGTGCAATTTTTAATGAGGCCCCAGAGGTAGCAACCCAGACCAGGACAGGTAAACAGGACTGAATACACATTTACAATGAAACTCATTGCTTCTGAGGTTATGATGACATAAACATAGTATACTAGTAAAGCAATTTGGATCCCTCTCCCTGGTCTTAAGGAGAGCATTAAAATAGGCAAATAGTTCCCCATTTGTGGAAATATGAACATGCTCAGATAAAACACCCACGTGAATGCACCAAACAACATGTTGATCGGGGAGTTTCTGTATCCAAATACACAGATGCTTAAAATGAAATTGTGATTCTGACTTCTCTCTCTCTGGCCCCACGTTGGGCGCCAAAAATGTGCTGGTTTAAAAAGTTAACCAGCAAGGGAAAATGAACTCAATTC
>NW_020928782.1:0-5322 GCF_003984885.1 Neopelma chrysocephalum | reverse complement strand
CTGGTACTGGTGCTGCTATGCTTCCTCCCAGTGCTCTGCTCCAGCTCTGCCTCCCCACATTAGTAAGAGCCCCATACCAGAGGGATATAGCCAGGACACATGGCAGGCTCTGGGCCAGTGCCCAAGCATGTCCATCAAAGGGATCCAGAAGAGTGCTGTTGATGTGATTGGAGAAGCACCTAGCTCAGGCATGGGGTCTTCTGTGTGGGATTACCTCTATCTGCCCTGCTCTGCCTGTGCTCTGCCATCCTCCTGGGGCACGTGGCCCCACTCTACCTGCCCCAGATCATCTTCTGCATTGTCCCCATTCTGACTCTCACTGCCCTGCCTGTTGGTGAGTAGTCCCAGCATCAGCTCCTGGCTCCAGCTGCAAACTGGAGATTTCTGTTACCCATTATCCAGCATGCTGGTTCCAGAGATTAATTTTCCCTGCTTACCACTAATGCTACAGCTATATTGACCCACGGGGGCTGTCCTCCCCTGCCCTTCTCCTCCCGACATGCACCTGTGTCAGCTGGAGGGGGAGTGGGAGCCACCCCCAGCTGATGGAGCGCAGCCAGGCACTCATCCCACTGTGCAGGGCTGCTGGCATTGCTCCGTGCGTCAGAGCACTGGGCTCAGACTGAGTGGTGCCTGCTGCTGTGCCAGGGCAGGAGTTGCTGCCCTTCACACCAGTTGCTGCTCTGATCCACTCTTTACTGAGGTCTGAGTGTCGGGAAAGGAAGGAACCTGCTCCTCCAGGAGTAATTCCACCACAGATACCTCCCTGGGTATTCACAGAGATCTGATTCTGCAACCAAAAGGACAAAGAAGTTGGAATTGCGTCCTACTACTATTTTCTAAAAGTTATCCTGCACCTCTGATCTGGACCCTGAGGGACACAGCAGCGTCCCTGGTGTGCTACTCCTGGCATGCTGCTGAGCAGCAGAGCCCCAGCCATCCCCATGTCCAGGGAGGGATAGCTGTGTGAGCCCAGTCCCTGGCAGACAGCATGCAAGGCTGGTGGTCCAGGCATCCTCAGCAGCAGGATCATCCCTGGCCCTGGCAGGGGTGGCTGTGCTGGCCAGGGCTCAAAACAGAGCTGCTGCTCTGAATGTAGTCACAAGTTATTAACAGCAAGCAGTCTGCAATGACCCTTTTTTGGCAGCCCAGATTTGTCATGCAGATCTGCAGCCTCACAGGGTTGTGCAGAACTGACTGTTTGTCCCCACCGGGAGAGAAAGGCAAACCTTGGCTGGAGGCTTCCAGAGTATTGATGGCAAAGGGAGGTTTGGGGGTACCCTGGGCTCCAGAGTCTGACGTGTGTCTGTATCATGTTTCTCCTTATTTCTCCTGTTCTAGAGGCCCAAGCGGTCTCGAGGTGTCCCCATGTCCAGGGGGAAGCTGGTGACAGAGCAGGTTAGGGGCTGCTCTACCTGGTCGGGTTCCGGTGCTGGTGGGTGAGCACCGCCGGTCACCCCTGGGGGTTGGTGCCCAAGTCTTCTGCCCGCAGCCTGGCCGAGTGTCCCCGCTTCCCTCCCGGCAGAGAAGGGGGAGCAGCCCCGGCCCCCGCACCTCGGAGTTCCTCCGCAGCTGGAAAGACCCCGTCAGGTTCCCACGGACCCCGAAGGGGATACTCCCCCCTCACATGCAAGCGTACCCAAAATAAGGGGGCGTGGCGGCAGCAAGCCCCTCCCCCCTATAAGAGAGCGCTGCGGCGGGGATTGCAGCAGCCGCAGCTCAGCGCCGAGCCCCGCAGCACCGAGTAACCGGGACAGCCCGCACCCCCCACCGCAACATGGTGAGTGTGGGCCGGCGGCGGGCACGGTGGCGGGGAGGGCGCCCGGCAGCCCCTCGGCGATGCCCTTGCAGCCCCCCCGCAGCACCGCGCCCGGCGGAGCGGCCGCGACTCACCCCCTCCTTCCCCGCCGTGACCTTGGGCAGCCCTGCCGGCCCCTGCCCGGGGGCAGCCGAGCCCCCTCACCCGCTCCCCCCGCCGCCGATGCCGGGGTGCCTGCCCTCCCCCCGCTGCCGCAGCGGGGAGGGCCCTGGGGATGGAGGGGGGTGACCTCTCCGGTGGGGAGCGGTGGCGGGGGACGGACGGGGACAGCTGCTGGGGGTGGAGGCGCCAGCCAGGCTCCGGGGGCCGGAGCTGGGCGCTCGGCAGGGCTCCCCCCACGGCAGCGGACGCCCCGTCGGGGCTGGTGGCGGGGCGCGGTTGTGGGGGTCTCGTCCCTCCAGTCCCGTCCCGCGGGGGTATGGCAGCGGCAGAGCGGGCCGGGGCCGCTCTCCGAAGCGGGCAGTCGCCGCTGCCCTTGCCCGGGGCCGGGGCTGTCTATATTTAGCGGCTCGGGAGTGGGCCAGGGCCGTGCCAGGAGGCGCAGCGCCCTGCCCTCCCCGCCGCAGTGCTGACCGGGCTCTGCCGGGGGCTCTGCTGGGGACCCTGCCCAGGATTGCCCTCCCTTCCTCCCGGCGGCTGGGGCTGCCCCTGGCCCTCCCGCAGGAGTCAGGAGCCCTTGTCCTACTCCGGCGCTGAACCGAGACACGGACCCCATCACAGTTCAGGGCACTGTGCAGTTGGGGAATGCAGGAGGAAAATGCTCCAGGACGCCCAGGCTGAGTCGGGGTGTCCCACCAGGGGAAGCAGGGATGCTGGGAGTAATGAAACAGGGATGCTAGTACTAGCAGAGGCAGGTTGCCAGGGACAGGGGACCAAGGGTGCTAGGGGCAGCAGAGGAGGGATGCCGGGGTAGCAGAGCAGGCCTAAACCTAATGTATGGGAGTGCACAAGGTACATCTCCAGCTCACAGCCTGCTCCCCAGCACTTCTGCCAACACAGGTTTTGCAGCACAGGGTTGGGACTGTGTAGCCTAGGGAATCTCTATGCTGCCTCAGAAACTGCTGGACTTCACTGCCAGCCCTCACCTGGCTGCCACCCACCACCCTTGCATCTCCAAGGCCACTCACCCCAGGAAACTGAGGACTTATCTGGCTCTGGAGCGGCAGACAGGGCAGTTCCCCCATGCTGGTTGTCACTCATGGGTTAAATGTGTGCCCCTGTCAACTCAGCCCCTCACTGGACTGCTGTGGCAAGGAGAAGGGGCTGGGTCTGCCAGGGACCCTGGCAAAGTGGCTGGGGCAGGAAAACTGGACCAGGCTCTGCTCCCCATGCTGGTGGAGGACAGGCCTGGACAGAGTCTGTTGTGCTAGTGGCTGCCAGCAAGGGCAGGGCAAGAGGGATGCCAGAGTTGGCTCTCGACCCAGCAAGTGTCTGTGCATGGCTGAGGGCAATGACAGACATATGGGGCCCCTCAGGAGCACACAGGAGGTCACCCGAAGGAAAACATGCTCTTGAGGGTCGCTAACCAGAGCAAGTTGTGTGTGGGTGACTCTGTGGCACTGGCACCAGGCAGAGTGCTCCCTGGGACAGGCAGAACAAAGCTGTGCCAGGATCTGACCCTGCCTCCCCCTCCCCAGCGCGAGTGCATCTCCGTCCACGTCGGCCAGGCCGGCGTCCAGATGGGCAACACCTGCTGGGAGCTGTACTGCCTGGAGCACGGCATCCAGCCCGATGGGCAGATGCCCAGTGACAAAACCATTGGCGGAGGGGATGACTCCTTCACCACCTTCTTCTGTGAGACCGGAGCTGGGAAGCATGTGCCACGGGCCATCTTTGTGGACCTGGAGCCCACTGTGATTGGTGAGTGTACCCTACTGGGCAGTGACAGTGGTCATTATTTCTGTGAACAACCCATTGCAGGACACTCCCTAGAGTGGCTTCTGCCACCTTTCCCCAGGCCTAGTTAGAAAATCTCTGTCATTGTGCCAATGTCTCCTAGATGAGGTTCGGGGAGGAGTCTACCGCCAGCTCTTCCACCCTGAACAAATGATCACTGGCAAGGAGGATGCTGCCAACAACTATGCCCGTGGGCACTACACTATTGGCAAAGAGATCATTGACCAAGTGCTGGACAGGATCCGGAAGCTGGTAAGTGACTGCAGAGAGGGGACATGTCCCCCTGACTGGTGGGATCCAGCATCCTTTGGGGAATGGGAGCAGGGAGTGAGCTCCTCTATACCCTGGGAGGAATCTGCAGCTACCCAAGCAAACGTTTGAAACTTCCCTTGAGCCAAGTCAGTGCTTGGAGGAACCTTACTTGTCTCTCTCTGCAGGCTGACCAGTGCACAGGACTCCAGGGATTCCTTGTGTTTCACAGTTTTGGAGGTGGCACGGGCTCTGGGTTCACCTCCCTGTTGATGGAACGACTCTCTGTTGACTACGGCAAGAAGTCCAAGCTGGAGTTCTCCATCTACCCTGCACCACAAGTCTCCACTGCTGTGGTAGAGCCCTACAACTCCATCCTCACCACACACACTACCCTGGAGCACTCAGACTGTGCTTTCATGGTGGACAACGAGGCCATCTATGACATCTGCCGCAGGAACCTGGACATCGAGCGCCCAACCTACACCAACTTGAACAGACTCATCAGTCAGATTGTCTCATCCATCACAGCATCACTGAGGTTTGATGGAGCCCTGAATGTTGATCTGACCGAGTTCCAGACCAACCTGGTGCCCTACCCTCGCATCCACTTCCCCCTGGCCACCTATGCCCCTGTCATCTCCGCAGAGAAGGCTTATCATGAGCAGCTATCAGTGGCCGAGATCACCAACGCCTGCTTTGAGCCAGCCAACCAGATGGTGAAGTGTGACCCTCGCCATGGCAAGTACATGGCCTGCTGCCTGCTGTACCGTGGGGACGTGGTGCCCAAGGACGTCAACGCCGCCATTGCCACCATCAAGACCAAGCGCAGCATCCAGTTTGTGGACTGGTGCCCCACGGGCTTCAAGGTGGGCATCAACTACCAGCCGCCCACGGTGGTGCCAGGGGGTGACCTGGCCAAGGTGCAGCGCGCCGTCTGCATGCTGAGCAACACCACAGCCATCGCCGAGGCCTGGGCTCGCCTGGACCACAAGTTCGACCTGATGTACGCCAAGCGCGCCTTTGTGCACTGGTACGTGGGCGAGGGCATGGAGGAAGGGGAGTTCTCTGAGGCACGGGAAGACATGGCTGCTCTGGAGAAGGATTACGAGGAGGTGGGCCTGGACTCCTACGAGGATGAAGAGGAGGGCGAGGAGTAGAGAAGCCTCAGCCAAAAAGGACCATGCTCCTTCCCAATGTTACCTGCAGAAACCCTTTGCAATAAACCATTTCAGAGCCTCTGTGTCTCCCACTATCCCCCCAGCTGTATTGGTTTCTTGCCAGGTCAGGTGTGTGGTGAGTGCTTCAGCCCTGGTACTGGTGCTGCTATGCTTCCTCCCAGTGCTCTGCTCCAGCTC
>NW_020928781.1:0-437 GCF_003984885.1 Neopelma chrysocephalum | reverse complement strand
TCTCTAGGCTCCATTGATTGCAGTGATTAGATCTTTCCTGACTGCAGTGAGAGTTTGGACACCCAACTCATACATAGTCAATGTCTAAAAGTAGGTGACTGAATCTACAGCTGCACCCCACCCTCGAGGTTTAGTTTTGTTACTCAGCAAAAACATCTTGTGCCATGTTATGTGTCCCTGACTGTTCTGCCTGCCTTCCAGCCATCACTCATTGGGGCACTCATGTCCACCAGCCTCATGCAGATCTCTCACATGCCCTCAAGAGTCTCAAATGGCACAAGATGTTTTTGCTGAGTAACAAAACTAAACCTCGAGGGTGGGGTGCAGCTGTAGATTCAGTCACCTACTTTTAGACATTGACTATGTATGAGTTGGGTGTCCAAACTCTCACTGCAGTCAGGAAAGATCTAATCACTGCAATCAATGGAGCCTAGAGA
>NW_020928780.1:0-843 GCF_003984885.1 Neopelma chrysocephalum | reverse complement strand
CACCAGTCGATGTTGTGCTCTGTATGTTGTGCTGTTCCCAGAGTCACATCCATTTCCAGCTTCCCCATTGCATCCATCTTCTCCCTCGTCTGTTTTCCAACTTGTGCAAATCCTACTAGCTGAAATTTCCTGTGTAGCACCACCAACACGTTTTCTTTTGTGTTGGATACTTATGAAGTGTTGGCTATGGAGAAGGCAAAATTGAAACTTAGGAGACTAGAAGAGGAAGGACAAGTGGTAAAACCTAGAAACAGACAAACCTTGCTGATGTGCCTAGAATTAACCTGTTCTACCATCTTAGTCTCCTCTTCAAATGCCTCTGTTCATAACTCATTGCTGAAATGTCGAGTGCCTGCTTCTCTCCCCCATGTGCAGGGTGGGCAGGAGGGTGAGCTGCAGGCTCTGCCAGCCTACAGCATTAGTGAACAGAAAGGCAAAAGGGCTGCTGGTCTGCATGGGTGCTGGGACCTGCACATGAGGGAGAGAAGCAGGCACTCGACATTTCAGCAATGAGTTATGAACAGAGGCATTTGAAGAGGAGACTAAGATGGTAGAACAGGTTAATTCTAGGCACATCAGCAAGGTTTGTCTGTTTCTAGGTTTTACCACTTGTCCTTCCTCTTCTAGTCTCCTAAGTTTCAATTTTGCCTTCTCCATAGCCAACACTTCATAAGTATCCAACACAAAAGAAAACGTGTTGGTGGTGCTACACAGGAAATTTCAGCTAGTAGGATTTGCACAAGTTGGAAAACAGACGAGGGAGAAGATGGATGCAATGGGGAAGCTGGAAATGGATGTGACTCTGGGAACAGCACAACATACAGAGCACAACATCGACTGGTG
>NW_020928779.1:0-327 GCF_003984885.1 Neopelma chrysocephalum | reverse complement strand
ACCAGCCAGGCAGTGAAGGGTTGTTGGCTTACAAGATTGCTGCAGTGAAAAGTGCTCAGTGTGGCCCTTTCAGAGCTGCCTGCTGGTTAATGGATCCCACAGTGTTTGTGAATCTGAAAATGGAGCAATGTTTTCTGTTCTGTGCCTGATCTGCTCCTGGGGTCTGCCTTCACAGCAGCTTATACTGCCCTCAGTCCAGGCTGCTGTGCCCCTGCCTCTCTCTTAAACCAGAGCTCCATTTAAGCTGGCAGTGAGTCACTCAGGGTTGAAATTTAAACTGTAATTTGCCTCTGCAGTTACAAAAACACAGGAAAGGGAGAGAGGCAG
>NW_020928778.1:0-2305 GCF_003984885.1 Neopelma chrysocephalum | reverse complement strand
GCACATACCTTGTGTCACATCTTGTCCATAACACACTGGTTCTTTAGGAGAGAGCTCTAAGGGGATGGAGGAGACACCTGGAGAGGTCACCTGTGGCATTGGCCATAGTAGGACTGGAGCTGGACAGTCACCTGCAGAAACGTGGGAAAGGGGAGAGGGGACAGGAACATCCATCAGGTATTGGCGCAATTGTTGGTGATGGCCTGGGGACACAGGTGGTGGCTGTGCTGTGAGAGGCTCCATTACTGCCCAGCCCTGGCTCCTGCTGCCCTGTGATGTCTCCTTCCCACTTGCACGGGTGTGAACTGGGAGCTGCAATTTATCTGTTTTACCACAGAGATTCCTTTGAATCTGGGAAACTTCCACATCAGAAGGATGCTGCTTGATGGACTCTCTGGAGACAAGGCTTGTGCCAGTGCCTGTTGTTGGAGGACCCTTTGGTTCAGCACACTGCTTGAAGTATCATCAGAAGCAGAGCTGTTCAAGCAGGGACTGGTTAGAGTAAGTTCAATCACTACTGCGAATCTAGTGCTAGCTCCCAATCTCAGACATAGGGGAAGTTAAAAAGAAGAAGCAGAAACCTCACAGGGTGGTTAAGATAATATCTTCTAAATTTCTACCCAGTTTTCTCATACCAACATGCTGTTACTTTTTATGTTGAAACAAATTGGAATAAAAACAAAAATATAGAAAAATCACAGTATTTGGCAAGAGCTTGAAGTCACTAACATAGCCTCCAAACACTCACCCCCAAGAAGCCGCTGCCTTTGATTTATAGCCTCCTGCTGCAGAGGGCCACCACAACCCTCCTGTTTGCACAGAGGCCTGTGTCACAGGGGTTTGTGCAGTGTGAATATCAGCTATTTTCTGTGTCACTGGTGGAAATCCAGAGCCACACTCTGCTCCTCCTGCAGTAACAGCTCCAATGAGGAGCACAGGTCGGGCTCCATCTCCATGCTCAGCCAGGACACACCTGCCAGCCTGGAGCAGCAACCAGAGGCATCTTGGTTGGTTACTGGGACACACAGAGACACTTCTCTGTCCAGTTGTGCTGCTGATGTGTCAGGGATGGACCTACCACCCTACAGAGCATGGGGACAGTCCCCACAGCTGATTGGGATACCTGCTGGGCAGCACAAGGCTCTGTCTGACTATGGCTTGATATCACTCAGGGATAATTTAATTAAAGACTGTAGCAGCTGATGCATGGGAAGACACCAGTAATGAGTGTATTTTACCCACCAAGGAATAAATGCATTTTCAGAAACATTCTTTCTCCAGCTCACTTCTCATTTAAACATTTGGATGGTTTCCAGTAGTCACTGTTGCTCCTTCTCCCATCTGTCCCGCTGAGAAATACAAAACATCGTGCTGCTCATGTACGTCTGTGCGCACACACACACACACACACATCCACACAGAAACCCAGAGTGATGTCAAACCTTCAGTCACACCATCTGACACATCTCAGTCGGTCCCTTGGTGCCAGAGCAGAGTCAGGCAGACATTGAGCTGAAGACGATGTTGGTTATTGAGATACAACAGCAGGAACAGGACTAATATCCAGGTGTGCTGCTTTACTGATGGAATTCCTGGGCTGTGTCCCAGAAGTGTGGATGCTAGTTAAAAGTTTCATGGCTGATTGTTTCCCATGGACTGCGAAAAGATGGAATTTCAACCAACCTCACAAACATATAAACGGAATTTTCTCTCTGAACAAAACCAAAAAGAATGAATATTACCTGGGTACTCTTCAGCCTTGCCTGGCCCAAAGAGAAGAATCTATATGATCTGGGGGCACAATCTCGAAAGAAAGTGGTGACTCAATAAGTCTACTTTCATGATTATCCTACCAACAACTCCCTTCTAACAAAGATCTATGGACACAGAGCTGAAGCCAACTGCTTCTCCAGCACAGGAGATTCATATGGTGACACATGTAGGTGTAGCAATAATGTGTTAATGAGCTATCGATTTTTTAAATTAAATTTCACCGGTATCATATTTTCAATCTAAATGAATGCATCATTAAAGCAATTAATAGCACGATGATAAGGAGAACTGATGAAAATTGCAACGAACTGGCACCGCAGGGTCCTCCCATAACACCCTGTGGGCAGGGCAGGAGCCTTGGCTGGGCCCGTCTCTGAGGGAGGCTGGAAGGGACCTGTGTGGCAGAGCCACTGGCTCAGGGAGCTGGGCTGTGTGGGGAAAGAAAAGAAGAAAAAGAGGAGAGGAGTAAAAGGGGAGGGAAAAGAGAGGAGGGAAAAAAAGGAGGAGGAGGGAAAAAAAGGAGGAGGAGGGA
>NW_020928777.1:0-2320 GCF_003984885.1 Neopelma chrysocephalum | reverse complement strand
GCACATACCTTGTGTCACATCTTGTCCATAACACACTGGTTCTTTAGAAGAGAGCTCTAAGGGGATGGAGGAGACACCTGGAGAGGTCACCTGTGGCGTTGGCCATACTAGGACTGGAGCTGGACAGTCACCTGCAGAAATGTGGGAAAGGGGAGAGGGGACAGGAACATCCGTCAGGTATTGACGCAATTGTTGGTGATGGCCTGGGGACACAGGTGGTGGCTGTGCTGGGAGAGGCTCCATTACTGCCCAGCCCTGGCTCCTGCTGCCCTGTGATGTCTCCTTCCCACTTGCACGGGTGTGAACTGGGAGCTGCAATTTATCTGTTTTACCACAGAGATTCTTTTGAATCTGGGAAACTCCCACATCAGAATGATGCTCCTTGATGGACTCTCTGGCGACAAGGCTTGTGCCAGTGCCTGTTGTTGGAGGACCCTTTGGTTCAGCACACTGCTTGAAGTAGCATCAGAAGCAGAGCTGTTCAAGCAGGGACTGGTTAGAGTAAGTTCAATCACTACTGTGAATCCAGTGCTAGCTCCCAGTCTCAGACATAGGGGAAGATAAAAAGAAGAAGCAGAAACCTCACACGGTGGTTAAGATAATATCTTCTAAATTTCTACTCAGTTTTATCATACTAACATGCTGTTACTTTTTATGCTGAAACAAATTGGAATAAAAACAAAAATATAGAAAAATCACAGTATTTGGCAAGAGCTTGAAGTCACTAACATAGCCTCCAAACAGAACTCACCCCCCAGAAGCCACTGCCTTTGATTTATAGCCTCCTGCTGCAGAGGGCCACCACAACCCTCCTGTTTGCACAGAGGCCTGTGTCACAGGGGTTTGTGCAGTGTGAATATCAGCTATTTTCTGTGACACTGGTGGAAATCCAGAGCCACACTCTGCTCCTCCTGCAGTAACAGCTCCAATGAGGAGCACCGGTCGGGCTCCATCTCCATGCTCAGCCAGGACACACCTGCCAGCCTGGAGCAGCAACCAGTGGCATCTTGGTTGGTTACTGGGACACCTAGAGACGCTTCTCTGTCCAGTTGTGCTGCTGATGTGTCAGGGATGGACCTACCACCCTACAGAGCATGGGGACAGTCCCCACAGCTGATTGGGATACCTGCTGGGCAGCACAAGGCTCTGTCTGACTATGGCTTGATATCACTCAGGGATAATTTAATTAAAGACTGTAGCAACTGATGCATGGGAAGACACCAGTAATGAGTGTATTTTACCCACCAAGGAATAAATGCATTTTCAGAAACATTCTTTCTCCAGCTCACTTCTCATTTAAACATTTGGATGGTTTCCAGTAGTCACTGTTGCTCCTTCTCCCATCTGTCCCGCTGAGAAATACAAAACATCGTGCTGCTCATGTACGTCTGTGCACACACACACACACACACACATCCACACAGAAACCCAGAGTGATGTCAAACCTTCAGTCACACCATCTGACACATCTCAGTCGGTCCCTTGGTGCCAGAGCAGAGTCAGGCAGACATTGAGCCTGAAGACGATGTTGGTTATTGAGATACAACAGCAGGAACAGGACTAATATCCAGGTGTGCTGCTTTACTGATGGAATTCCTGGGCTGTGTCCCAGAAGTGTGGATGCTAGTTAAAAGTTTCATGGCAGATTGTTTCCCACGGACTGCGAAAAGATGGAATTTCAACCAACCTCACAAACATATAAACGGAATTTTCTCTCTGAACAAAACCAAAAAGAATGAATATTACCTGGGTACTCTTCAGCCTTGCCTGGCCCAAAGAGAAGAATCTATATGATCTGGGGGCACAATCTCGAAAGAAAGTGGTGACTCAATAAGTCTCCTTTCATGATTATCCTACCAACAACTCCCTTCTAACAAAGATCTATGGACACAGAGCTGAAGCCAACTGCTTCTCCAGCACAGGAGATTCATATGGTGACACATGTAGGTGTAGCAATAATGTGTTAATGAGCTATCGATTTTTTAAATTAAATTTCACCGGTATCATATTTTCAATCTAAATGAATGCATCATTAAAGCAATTAATAACACGATGATAAGGAGAACTGATGAAAATTGCAATGAACTGGCACCGCAGGGTCCTCCCATAACACCCCGTGGGCAGAGCAGGAGCCTTGGCTGGGCCTGTCTCTGAGGGAGGCTGGAAGGGACCTGTGTGGCAGAGTCACTGGCTCAGGGAGCTGGGCTGTGTGGGGAAAGAAAAGAAGAAAAAGAGGAGAGGAGGAAAAAAGAGGAGGGAAAAGAGAGGAGGGGAAAAAAGGAGGAGGAGGGAAAAAAAGGAGGAGGAGGGAAAAAAAGGA
>NW_020928776.1:0-840 GCF_003984885.1 Neopelma chrysocephalum | reverse complement strand
AGAGCCAGGCCCAATTTTATATCAGAGGTGAGCATGTGTGTGTGTACATGTATCTGCCCACATTTGGAGTGAAAGAGATGTGAGGAAAAGAGGTACAAGAAGCGTGTATAATCCATGTATTTGGGAAACTATGTCTTAACTGAGCAGCCCATTCCCCTGGTTCCTTCTACATGTGCACACACGCCTCACCGCTCCCCCAGCGCTACCCCTTCCACCCCCCTTTATGCCTGCAATGCATATGTGTTGCGAATATTGAAGTATTTGCTCTGGAAAGTTAATTGATGACTGGCTGCTTATTTGATCTTCATAGTGTCGAGTTCAAAACATAATGAGCGATAAAACCCACCCAATAGCTGGGTGTGGACTGTGGCTTTGTATACGTTTCTGAAATCAGGGGCAGGTGACTAGGAATGCTACTGCAAAGAAAATATGCAGGGGGTTCTAATTCGTATCACTTTTCTAAATTTGCACCTCTTTCCACATCCAGCTATTGGGTGGGTTTTATCGCTCATTATGTTTTGAACTCGACACTATGAAGATCAAATAAGCAGCCAGTCATCAATTAACTTTCCAGAGCAAATACTTCAATATTCGCAACACATATGCATTGCAGGCATAAAGGGGGGTGGAAGGGGTAGCGCTGGGGGAGCGGTGAGGCGTGTGTGCACATGTAGAAGGAACCAGGGGAATGGGCTGCTCAGTTAAGACATAGTTTCCCAAATACATGGATTATACACGCTTCTTGTACCTCTTTTCCTCACATCTCTTTCACTCCAAATGTGGGCAGATACATGTACACACACACATGCTCACCTCTGATATAAAATTGGGCCTGGCTCT
>NW_020928775.1:0-379 GCF_003984885.1 Neopelma chrysocephalum | reverse complement strand
TGGTAATCTGACTAATGCTGCACCCTTGGAAAGCAACTAAAGAGCTGGAGTCTTATGCACAATACTGTATGCCATGTTCTTCCATTTAACAGAGTTGATTTTGAGAACCTTAAAGAGATTCCTATTCTAGTTTTGGATGTTAATGAAGATTTTAAGAACGATGAGATTAAACAGGAGTACCTGATTGATAAGGTAAGTAACAAATATTGTTTCTCTGTATCTGCTTTTCTTCTGTAGTTATCAATTTACGTTCTTAAAATCTTCATTAACATCCAAAACTAGAATAGGAATCTCTTTAAGGTTCTCAAAATCAACTCTGTTAAATGGAAGAACATGGCCATCAGCATTAACATCTCAGGTGCACGTGGTAATCTGACTA
>NW_020928774.1:0-573 GCF_003984885.1 Neopelma chrysocephalum | reverse complement strand
TGTGGAGGATCAATTGTCGGATTGGGAAAGATACAAGAAGTGGAGAGAACTGTATGGAAATTGAATAGACTGTGAACTTTGAGCACACCGAATGGACCTTCACATCACGGACTGACTGTTATTTTCCCCAGTTATACTATGTTATTTGTTTCCAGTATTGTACCCCTGTTTGTCACTGGTTTTTACGAAATTTTAATGTACCCTCCATGTTAGTCCTTCTTCCCCCTCAGGTTTTCCCGCCTTAAGTTGTTTATCCCCTTGTTCTCCCCTGCTTTCCCGCTCCTCTGTTACTGATTGGCTAAGGTTTGCCGCAGTGCAGAGTGAGCTCTCATTGGCCCTTTCCCCTAGATACTCCAAGGTTACACCTACCTCTCCCTTACCCTCCAATCATTGTTTTCCCTGGGTTGTCAATCCCATGCTCCTCCCCAGTTCTGAGTCCTCCCCTCAGACCTACCCTATTTAAGTCCCTGTTTTCCCCTAATAAATCGGCATTGCTTCACCGACCTTCAACTGTGTCCTGACCCTTATTCGCAGTGCCGCGTCCCCATTCCCTTTACCCCTCGGGCCGTGGCA
>NW_020928773.1:0-7019 GCF_003984885.1 Neopelma chrysocephalum | reverse complement strand
ATTCGCAGTGCCGCGTCCCCATTCCCTTTACCCCTCGGGCCGTGGCAAGTGGCGCCCAACGTGGGGCACAGTTGAAGGTCTCTCATATTGAGAGAACTCCTGTGCTCCCACTCGGGCTCAGACATCGCCTGGAGAGGTGATCGTCCCGCCGGTCCCCCCAGCTGGACGGACGACTGTGGGCTGCAGAGCTGCACGGGTCGACGCACCGGAGAAGGTGAGCAGCTGGGGACATTCCACACCCACCCCAATACCAACACCCCAACATTTTTAACAGAAAAGGGAGGATTTCCATAACACCGAAATGGGACTTACATTGTCCACCTCCCAAAAATTTGTATATAGACGCCTTAAAGACTTCATTATTGAGCACGGTCACCCCCTGGATAAGAAATCCGCCAAGGCACTTGCTAAATGGCTGGACGATAAAAACCATAAATTAACCGATGACACCACAGCCGAAGAGTGGCAGGCGATTGGTTACAGCCTATGGCGTGATAATGAAAAGGGGGACCGAAAAGCAAAAAAGGCGCTCATTGCCTGGAGGCTAGTTCTGATGGTGCTACAGCACCAAATGATGAACGAGAACAGCAGCCTCCATGTGCCAGCTAAGAAACAAGAAAAATCAGCTACGTCACATCAATTGCGGCATACACAAAATGGCGGGAGGGAGAAGACACCACCACGACGAGCACAAAATGGCGGCGAGGAGGAGGGAAACGGGAAACGCGCGGGACGGAGGCGGGAAAGAGCACCGCGGGAACCATCAGCGCGGGAAGAGAGGGGGCGGGCCCTCGTAGCACCACCCTCCAGACCACCTCCGCCCCCTCCTGCGCGCGTCAGAGACCCCTCCCCTGAGTCTCCCACGTGTTCGTCCACTCCCTCCAGCTCCACCCCTTCCCCTGAAAGATCACCTTCCGGGGGTGAAAGGGGGGTGAGGGGCGGGGCCAGGCCAAAGGTCAAAGCCGGCTTCCGGCAACATGGCCGCGCCCATAGGGCCCACAACAACAAGGCCTACCCTGCCTGCCGCTACACCGACACTGACCCAGATAATGACACAAGCCATACACAGCGCTCCCCTGAAAGGCACAGAGAGATGCCTAACATCTGGAAGCCTTTCAGGGAGGAAGCAGCTCAGGCCAATGACACTGAATTTCTAAAAGCTTTTCCGATATTTTTGGAAGAAGGAAAGGCTCCGGAATGGAGACCGATCTCATATCCCATGTTGAAGGACATTAAAAAAGCTATGGTTGAGTATGGCTTGGGAGCGCCATACACGATCGGTCTCCTGGAGTCCTTCTTCCTAGCATACCTACTCATTCCTTACGACATCAGAGCAGTTATCAATGGTCTTTTTACAACCATTCAGTCCTCAGTATTCGAGGCTGAATGGAAAAAATTAATTGTAACCTACGTAAATGAAAAAATGGAGAGAAGGGGAATCCCAGTGAGGCAGGCCATAGACATGCTCTATGGTGAGGGGAGCTACTCAACCAGAGGGGATCAATCCAGAATTGAACCCAAATTTTTAGAAATCTCTAAAGAATTGGCATTAGATGCAGTAAAGAGGGTGGCGGACGCATATGTCCAAACACCCTCTTTCACTCTCATTAATCAAGGCCCCAAAGAACCGTTCATAGATTTTATAACAAGGTTAAAGGAAGCAATTAAAAGACAAGTCAATCAGAAAGAAAGCCAAGAGATTCTATTTAATAAATTAGTTATTGAAAAAGCAAACGAAGACTGTCAGAAAGCACTAAAGATGCTAAAAGATCCCTCTCTGGTTGAGATGATCGAAGCCTGTAAAAACATTGGCTCCAACTCCCATAAAGCGCGCCTATTGGCTGCTGCCTTCACTGGGCCCCAAACGTGTTTTAATTGTGGACAAAAAGGCCATTTTAAGAAACACTGCCCCAAAACTGTCTCGGAACCCAATTTGTCTAATTTACCCAAATCTCTCTGCCGGAGGTGCGGGAAGGGTTTTCATTGGTCATCGGCCTGTAGGTCGGTGACCAACATAAATGGTGAACCCCTTCCCCCCAGAAAATCTCCCGGAATGAAAAGAAAAGTCACCTTCAGCTCCCTACCCGACCTACGTCAATGCTCTTGCGAGCATTCGGGAAACGGGGAGCAGAGCGCTCAGGGGGGCGCGAGGACACAAACAACCCCTCAGCTACGCTCCATCTTGCGCCAAACACCGCGCCCAACTACCCCGTAACCGGGAAACCTCCGGCAGAACTTGTCCCTACTCAAAAACAATGTACTCCCCTGAATTGGATAACCCTTACTGTTACCCACCCATTACCTTTCCTAAATCAATGTGAACAGATAATTAAGGTTACACCATCTACAGAAATAGATTCAAACACCATATATTTAATAGTCTCTCATCTTTCGGCTGTGGCAAGGGGCATTTTTGTGACTCCCACACTCCTGACAGGGTTGACGAATTCCAACATCGCCATCTGTCTAACTGTCCACCTTCCACCCTTACAGCTGGAGGACTGCTTCCCAGTGGCCAAAATGATCCCCACTGACGATCTTCTCTGTGCGGTGTCGTGGGAAGAAGAACGAGGAGATGACTCACTGACAGAAGTCCATTGGGCAACCTCAGTGAGGACTTCTCGACCCTTACTAACGTGTCGCGTTCTTTTCCCCTTGTCTAGACACCCGCAGAGGGTGACAGTGGAGGGTCTTTTGGACACGGGAGCAGACGTTACCATCGTCGCCTCCAAGGACTGGCCGCACAGTTGGCCAGCCCACACGACAGACACAAGAGTCAGCGGTGTGGGAGGAGTCCAACACCCTGTCAGGAGTCGGGAAATGGTAACAGTATACGGGCCGGAGGGCAGATCTGCAACTCTACAGCCGTACGTATTAAACATACCCGTTACATTATGGGGAAGAGATGCCATGGAACAGTGGCAACTGACACTTGGGACAGAGGAAAATTTTTAGGAGGGGTCACTGAACAAGTGCAGCTGCCCAAACTGACCTGGAAAACGGAAATACCAGTTTGGGTAGATCAGTGGCCCCTTCCCAAACAAAAGCTGCAAATTCTAAATGATCTGGTTAATCAAGAATTGGCTAAAGGACACTTGATGTCTTCCACCAGTCCCTGGAACACTCCAGTGTTCGTGATTAAAAAGTCCTCAGGTTCCTGGAGATTTCTCCAGGACCTGCGCAAAGTTAATGAAGTCCTCGAGCCAATGGGAGCCCTCCAGCAGGGAATGCCATCACCATCCATGCTCCCTGCTGAATGGCCCCTAGTGGTAATTGATATTAAGGACTGCTTTTTTCATATATATTTGAATCCGGCTGATTCGGCTAAATTCGCATTTTCAGTCCCTGCCATCAACGCCTGTGAACCCCATCGCAGGTTCCAGTGGAAAGTGCTTCCTCAGGGGATGAAAAATTCTCCAACACTTTGTCAGATGTTTGTGGCAAAAGTGTTGGAACCAATCAGAAAGAAATTTCCGCAATCAATCATTTTCCATTATATGGATGATGTATTGATTTGCGCAAAAACTAAATTATCAGTCAGACAAACATTGGACGCTACAATTGCGGCTCTAAATTCAAAAGGATTAGAAATCTCCCCTGAAAAGATACAAAGAGAAGCACCTTGGAGGTACCTCGGACTCCAAATTAACGCAAAAACTATAAAACCTCAATCAATTGAAATTGACAAAAAAGTCCGAACTTTAAACGACCTCCAAAAGCTACTGGGAGCGATCAATTGGATCAGACCTGTGCTGGGGATCACAACCGGTGATCTGCACCCACTGTTCGAACTTCTAAAAGGAGATGCAGATCTGTCCTCCCCCAGATTTTTAACATCTGACGCCAGAAAAGCCCTTGCCACAGTCGAAACAAAAATATCCGAGAGACAAACAAATCGCAGGATGGAGGGACTGCCATCCTCATTAGTCATCATTCGAGAAAAACATCAACCGATAGCTATATTGGGACAATTCACAACGGATAAAAAAGACTTCTGTCTGTGGGAGTGGTTGTTCCTCCCCCACCAATTTTCAAAAACAATTATAACATTAGCAGAGATGATTGGCAAACTAATTTTCAAAGGTCGCACCAGGTGTTTAGAACTCAGTGGAGAGGAACCGAATTACATCTACCTCCCATTGACTTCTGAACATCTGGAACAACTGCTGCAAAATTCTACAGACTTTCAAATCGCCATCGGGGGTTACCCGGGAGAAGTGAAATTTCACCTCCCGGCGTGCCCGTTTTTACAAAGACTAATCCCAATTCCGTTAAAATTAAAAGTTATGCAATCAGATCTACCCATTAAAAATGCAAAAACCATTTTTACCGATGGCTCAGGGAGAACCGGAAATGCGGTAATTGTTTGGAAACAAAAGAATAATTGGCACCAAGACATTCATAAAGTACAAGGTTCTCCACAAATTGTAGAATTATCAGCAGTTGTTCGCGCCTTCCAAATTTTCGATAAAGAACCTATTAACATTGTCTCGGATTCGGCTTATGTTGTGGGCATCGTCAAACGGATCGAAAATTCATATTTAAGAGATGTATCCAATGAAAAATTATCTAATCTGTTGAGAAAATTATTATTTCTAATAGAAATTCGAGAGTTCAGATATTACATTGTACATACGAGATCCCATACTACTCTACCCGGTCCTGTGGCAGAAGGGAACCAGATCGCCGACCATCTGGCAGGTATGGTGGTTACCCCAAATCTGTACCAACAAGCAAAAATTTCCCATGAATTTTTTCACCAGAATGCGCGATCGCTGAAAAAACAATTTGGCCTCAAATTAACACAAGCAAAAGAAATTCTAAAAGCGTGTCCTGATTGCCAAAAGATTGCCCCACTGGTTCCAGAGGGGACAAATCCCAGGGGGCTAACAGCGTTAGAGATCTGGCAATCCGATGTTACACACGTACCAGAATTTGGCAAATTAAAATACGTTCATGTATCTGTGGACACATTCTCAAAAATGATTGTAGCCACCGCGCATTCTGGCGAAAAAAGCAAAGACGTCAAGAAACACTTCTTGTCTGCTTTTGCTAGGATGGGAGTCCCCAAACAAATTAAAACTGATAATGGACCATCCTATGTATCAGCGGACACGAAAAAGTTTTTTGATGATTGGGGAATTCACCATACCACTGGAATTCCTCACAACCCCACAGGACAGGGTATAGTAGAGCGAGCCCACCAAAATATCAAAAATTTACTCAATAAACAAAAAAGGGGGAGTATTGGCCTAACTCCTCAAGAAAGATTGGAAAAAGTCATGTATGTATTAAATTTTTTAAATTTAGCAGAGGAACACGAAACTCACACAGACAGAAGTCCCATAGATAAGCATTTTAAATCAGAGGATGTACTAAACAGTCAAAAAGCAAAAATCATGTACAAAGATGCAATAACAGAATCGTGGACGGGCCCTTTCTCCCTAATCACATGGGGGAAAGGGTACGCATGTATTGCAGGACCAACAGGACCAAAGTGGGTCCCAACCAGACGAATAAGGATACACCAGGAACGAGACACGACATGTGGACCATCTATCTCTCCGCTTTCTTCATCGTCATCCTGAGACTTACCGGCATCTCCACATCTTTCCCTCTGAAGAATTGGATGCAACAACCCACTGAAAATCTATGGGTAACGTTGGCTAAAGCTACGGGAACGGACACCTTGTGTCTGGCCCAATCGGGCGCTGGCAACCCCTTTCAAACCTGTCTTGTAGGTGTCCCTATTTCTTCCGCTAACGATTGGAATACGTTTTTACCACTAACCCGAATTACAGACCCTCTTCCTTTCACTTCCGCTACTCTCGCTCAAGCAGTCTCTCGCACCCACCTCTCTTTTGGTCCTCCCCAAGAGATTGATCTTTTCGGTTCAATCCCTACTAACACCTGCATCTTATTTCACCGCTACACAGAACCAAAATTATTTACCCCCTTCAATGTCTCTGCCAGCAAACCCATCTATCGCGAACTTCCTTCCTCGTGGTGTAACCACTCCGTGATCACTGCGGTAACCACGGAGACGATACCGAGGTGGAGGAAACTCCCCCAAGGGTTCTTCCTCCTGTGCGGGGACCGAGCTTGGCAGGGCATTCCTGCATACCCGGAGGGTGGTCCTTGCACAGTGGGAAAGCTTGCCCTTTTCAATCCGGCCAAATTTCAACTTCCAGACCAAACCTCCTCCCCACAAGATTCGGCTCCAAATTCTCCCTTATCAAAAATCAGTAGAACAAAAAGAACATTCGTCCTATATGAACGCCCAGTCCTCCCAAAACCTCGTCCTACACCTCCAAAACCCCCAGCACCTCTTGCCGCTCCGGCTCCCAAAACACCCCCTCTCCTTGTTCCACCCTCTTTTACCGTCCCACCACCTTTACCATTCCCTGAGGACTGCGATTCCCATATCTACATTTGGCCTCGCATCAAAAATTTCTGGGCTTCCTTTCCATTTTCAGGAATAGGAACCGCTCACGCGTTATCTCTTCTCACCCACCTCGGTTGCTGGCTAACGAAGGAAGCGAACGCAACGACAACGGCGATAGAGGGGTTGCTAGCAGACACACAGAAACTAAAAGAAGTTAGTCTACAAAATCGTGCAGCTATTGACTTCCTACTCTTGGCACACGGGCACGGGTGCCAAGAGTTTGAAGGCATGTGCTGCATGAATTTTTCAGACCATGCTCAATCGATCCACCAAAGTATTGATAAATTAAAAAATTTAGTCCAAGATATCCGTCAATCCCACAGTGAGGGGTTAGACGGACTTTTCGATTGGCTTAAATTCCCGTCAATCCCCAATTGGCTCAGAAAAGTATTAATCTTGGCTCTAATTTCTGTGGGTGGTCTTTTTGCTTTGTGCACTTGCTTGCCCTGTCTTTTTGTTTGTTTCCGCCAGCTGTTCCTGAAATCCATCAACGCCAACGTTGTGTCAGTAAATAAAGAAGGGGGAGATGTGGAGGATCAATTGTCGGATTGGGAAAGATACAAGAAGTGGAGAG
>NW_020928772.1:0-450 GCF_003984885.1 Neopelma chrysocephalum | reverse complement strand
TTTCAGTATCTGGACTAATAATACTCAAGGAATATATTGGCACTTCTGAGGATAAAGCTCCCAGGTTTCACTTTACAGTGCTCTGCACGAAAAGCATCTATTGTCTGTGGGTTTATCACCTTGCTGTTGGATTACAGAAGCTGGGCTTCTGAAAATGCATCTGAGCCAGGTGTAGGCCAGGCAGGTGCTGTATTTCCCCACAGAGAAGTGCCAATATATTCCTTGAGTATTATTAGTCCAGATACTGAAATAGCACAACCCCCCAAAAAGCTTCAAACTGGTACAAAATGCAGCCGCCCATCTGCTTCACAAAAACGGTTGCCATGAACACATCCCTACTGCTCTGTGCCTGCTATTTTTAAAGGTACTTGGGAGGCAACTGAATTCACTGGCGGTTGTGCTATTTCAGTATCTGGACTAATAATACTCAAGGAATATATTGGCACTTCT
>NW_020928771.1:0-7642 GCF_003984885.1 Neopelma chrysocephalum | reverse complement strand
TGTGGAGGATCAATTGTCGGATTGGGAAAGATACAAGAAGTGGAGAGAACTGTATGGAAATTGAATAGACTGTGAACTTTGAACACGCCGAATGGACCTCCACATCACGGACTGACTGTTATTTTCCCCAGTTATACTGTGTTATTTGTTTCCAATATTATACCCTTGCTTGTCACTGGTTTTTGTGAAATTTTAATGTACCCTCCATGTTAGCCCTTCTTCCCCCTCAGGTTTTCCCGCCTTAAGTTGTTTATTCCCCTGTTCTTCCCTGCTTTCCCGCTCCTCTACTACTGATTGGCTAAGGTTTGCCGCAGTGCAGAGTGAGCTCCCATTGGTCCCTTCCCCTAGATACTCCAAAGTTACACCTACCTCTCCCTCATCCCCCAATCCTCGCATTCCCTGGGTTGTCAATCCCATGCTCCTCCCTAGTTCTGAGTCCTCCCCTCAGACCTACCCTATTTAAGTCCCTGTTTTCCCCTAATAAACCGGCATTGCTTCACCGACCTTCAACTGTGTCCTGACCCTCATTCGCAGTGCCGCGTCCCAATTCCCTTTACCCCTCGGACCGTGGCAAGTGGCGCCCAACGTGGGGCACAGTTGAAGGTCTACCGAAAAGCAAAAAAGGCACTCATTGCCTGGAGACTAGTTCTGATGGTGCTACAGCACCAAATGATGAACGAGAACAGCAGTCTCCATGCGCCATCTACAAAACAAGAAAAATCAACTGCGTCACACCTAATGCGGCATACACAAGATGGCGGGAGGGAGAAGACATCATCGCGACGAACACAAAATGGCGGCGAGGAGGAGGGAGACGGGAAACGCGCGGGACGGAGGCGGGAAAGGACACCGCGGAAACCATCAGCGCGGGAAAAGAGTGGGCGGGCCCTCATAGCACCACCCTCCAGACCACCTCCACCTCCTCCTGCGCGCGTCAGAGACCCCTCCCCTGAGTCACCCACGTGTTCGTCCACTCCCTCCAGCTCCGCCTCCTCCCCTGAAAGGTCACCTTCCGGGGGTGAAAGGGGGGGGAGGGGCGGGGCTAGGCCAAAGGCCAAAGCCGGTTTCCGGCAACATGGCCGCGCCCATAAGGCCCACAACACCAAGGCCTACCCCGCCTGCCGCTACCGAAACACTGACACCGACAATGACATGGACCTTACCCAGCGCTCCCCTGAAAGGCACAACAAGATGCCTAACATCTGGAAGCCTTTCAGGGAGGAAGCAGCTCAGGCCAATGATACTGAATTTTTAAAGGCTTTTCCGATATTTTTGGAGGAAGGAAAGGCTCCGGAATGGAGACCGATCTCATATCCTATGTTAAAAGACATCAAAAAAGCTATGGTCGAGTATGGCTTGGGAGCGCCATACACGATCGGTCTCCTGGAGTCCTTCTTCCTAGCATACTTACTTATCCCTTATGACATAAGAGCAGTAATTAACGGTCTTTTTACAACCATTCAATCCTCAGTATTCGAGGCTGAGTGGAAAAAATTAATTGTAACTTATGTAAACGAAAAAATGGAGAGAAGGGGAATCCCAGTAAAGCAGGCAATAGACATGCTTTATGGGGAAGGAAGCTATTCAACCAGAGGGGATCAATCCAGGATTGAGCCAAAATTTTTAGAAATCTCAAAAGAATTGGCGTTAGAGGCAGTAAAGAGGGTGGCGGACGCATATGTCCAGACACCCTCTTTCACTCTCATTAATCAGGGCCCTAAAGAACCGTTCATAGATTTTATTACAAGGCTAAAAGAAGCAATTAAGAGACAAGTTAATCAAAAAGAAAGCCAAGAGATTCTATTTAACAAATTGGTAATTGAAAAAGCAAACGAAGATTGTCAGAAAGCACTAAAGTTGCTCAAAGATCCCTCTCTGGTTGAGATGATCGAAGCCTGTAAAAACATTGGCTCCAACTCCCATAAGGCACGTCTATTGGCTGCCGCCTTTACTGGGCCCCAAACATGTTTTAATTGTGGACAAAAAGGCCATTTCAGGAAGCATTGTCCTAAATCCACTTCGGAACCCAACCTATCTAGCTTACCCAAATCCCTCTGCCGGAGGTGTGGGAAGGGTTTTCACTGGTCATCGGCCTGTAGGTCGGTGACCAACATAAATGGTGAACCCCTCCCCCCTAGAAAATCTCCCAACATAAAAAGAAAAGTCACCTTTAGCTCCCTACCCGACCTACGCCAATGCTCTTGTGAGCATTCGGGAAACGGGGAGCAGAGCGCTCAGGGGGGCGCGAGGACACAAACAACCCCTCAGCTACGTTCCATCTTGCGCCAAACATCGCGCCCAACCACCCCGTAATTGGGAAACCTCCGGCAGATCTTGTCCCTTCCCAAAATCAATATACCTCCCTGAAATGGATAACCCTTACTGTTATGCACCCATCAACTTTCTTAAACCAATGTGAGCAAATAATCAAGGTTGTACCATCTACAGAAATAGATTCAAACACAATATACCTAATAGTCTCTCATCTTTCGGCCGTGGCAAGGGGCATTTTTGTAACTCCTACACTCCTGACAGGGTTGACGAATTCCAACATAGCCATCTGTCTAACTGTCCACCTTCCTCCTATACAGCTGGAGGACCGTTTCCCGGTGGCCAAAATGATCCCCACTGACGATCTTCTCTGCGCGGTGTCGTGGGAAGAAGAACGGAGGAATGACTCGCTGATGGAAGTCCATTGGGCAACCTCAGTGAGGACCTCTCGACCACTACTAATGTGTCGTGTTCTTTTCCCCTTGTCTAGACACCCGCAGAGGGTGACAGTGGAGGGACTTTTGGACACGGGAGCGGACGTGACTATCATCGCCTCCAAGGACTGGCCACATAGTTGGCCAGCCCACACAACGGACATCAGGGTCAGCGGTGTGGGAGGAGTGCAACACCCTGTGAGGAGTCGGGAAATAGTAACAGTATACGGGCCAGAGGGCAGACCTGCATCCCTCCAACCGTACGTATTAAATATACCAGTTACATTATGGGGAAGAGATGCCATGGAACAGTGGCAACTGACACTCGGGACAGAGGAAAATTTTTAGGAGGGGTCACTGAACAAGTGCAGCTGCCCAAACTGATTTGGAAAACAGAAACACCAGTTTGGGTAGATCAGTGGCCCCTTCCCAAACAAAAGCTGCAAATTCTAAATGATCTGGTTAATCAAGAATTGGCTAAAGGACACTTGGAGCCTTCCACCAGTCCCTGGAACACTCCAGTGTTTGTGATCAAAAAGTCCTCAGGTTCCTGGAGATTTCTCCAGGACCTGCGCAAAGTTAATGAAGTCCTCGAGCCAATGGGAGCCCTCCAGCAGGGAATGCCTTCTCCATCCATGCTCCCTGCTGAATGGCCCCTAGTGGTAATCGACATTAAGGA
This sequence comes from Neopelma chrysocephalum, assembly GCF_003984885.1. Lineage (NCBI taxonomy): Eukaryota > Metazoa > Chordata > Aves > Passeriformes > Pipridae > Neopelma > Neopelma chrysocephalum. Next base: position 4,258 of record NW_020928771.1, on the reverse strand, counting down.
CTGCTTTTTTCATATATATTTAAATCCGGCTGATTCGGCAAAATTCGCATTTTCAGTCCCAGCCATCAACGCCTGTGAACCCCACCGCAGGTTCCAGTGGAAAGTGCTTCCTCAGGGGATGAAAAACTCTCCGACACTTTGTCAGATGTTTGTGGCGAAAGTGTTGGAGCCAATCAGAAAGAAATTTCCGCAATCAATCATCTTCCATTACATGGATGATGTATTGATCTGCGCAAAATCTAAATTGTCAGTCAGACAAACATTGGACGCTACAATTACGGCTCTAAATTCAAATGGATTGGAAATATCCCCTGAAAAGATACAGAGAGAAGCATCTTGGAGGTACCTCGGACTCCAAATTGACGCAAAAACTATAAAACCTCAATCAGTTGAAATTGACGGAAAAGTCCGAACTTTAAACGACCTCCAAAAATTACTAGGAGCGATCAATTGGATCAGACCTGTGCTGGGGATCACAACCGGTGATCTGCACCCACTGTTCGAACTTCTAAGAGGAGATGCAGATCTGTCCTCCCCCAGATTTTTAACATCTGACGCCAGAAAAGCCCTTGCCACCGTCGAAACAAAAATATCTGAGAGACAATCCAATCGAAGGATGGAGGGACTGCCATCCTCACTAATCATCATTAGAGAAAAACATCAACCGTTAGCCATACTGGGACAAATCACGACAGATCAAAAAGACTTCTGTCTGTGGGAGTGGTTGTTCCTCCCCCACCAATTTTCAAAAACAATTATAACAATAGCAGAGATGATTGGCAAACTAATTTTCAAAGGCCGCACCAGGTGTTTAGAACTCAGTGGAGAGGAACCAAATTACATCTACCTCCCATTGACTTCTGAACATCTGGAACAACTGCTGCAAAATTCTACAGACTTTCAAATCGCCATCGGGGGCTACCCGGGAGAAATAAAATTTCATCTCCCGGCGTGCCCATTTTTGCAAAGATTAATCCCAATTCCATTAAAATTGAAAGTTATGCAATCAGAACTACCCATAAAAAATGCAAAAACCATTTTTACCGATGGCTCGGGGAGAACCGGAAATGCGGTAATTGTCTGGAAACAAAAGAATAATTGGCACCAAGACATTCATAAAGTACAAGGTTCCCCACAAATCGTAGAATTATCAGCAGTTGTTCGCGCCTTCCAAATTTTCGATAAAGAACCTATCAACATCGTTTCAGATTCGGCATACGTTGTGGGCATCGTCAAACGGATTGAAAATTCATATTTAAAAGATGTGTCCAATGAAAACTTATCTAATCTGTTGAAAAAATTATTATTCTTGATAGAAATCAGAGAATTCAGATATTACATCGTACATACAAGATCCCATACTACTCTACCAGGTCCTGTAGCTGAGGGAAACCAAATTGCCGACCATCTGGCAGGTATGGTTGTTACCCCAAATTTGTACCAACAAGCAAAAATTTCTCATGAATTTTTTCACCAGAATGCGCGATCGCTGAAAAAACAATTTGGCCTCAAATTAACACAAGCAAAAGAAATTCTAAAAGCATGTCCTGATTGCCAAAAAATCGCCCCACTGGTTCCAGAGGGGACAAATCCCAGGGGGTTGACAGCGCTGGAGATTTGGCAATCTGATGTTACACATGTACCGGAATTTGGTAAATTAAAGTACGTTCATGTATCTGTAGACACGTTTTCAAAAATGATTGTAGCCACCGCGCATTCTGGCGAAAAAAGCAAAGACGTCAAGAAACATTTCCTGTCTGCTTTTGCTAGGATGGGAGTCCCCAAACAAATTAAAACGATAATGGACCATCCTATGTATCAGCAGACACGAAAAAGTTTTTTGATGATTGGGGAATACATCATACCACTGGAATTCCCCACAACCCCACAGGACAAGGTATAGTAGAACGAGCCCACCAAAACATCAAAAATTTGCTTAATAAACAAAAAAGGGGGAGTATTGGCCTAACTCCTCAAGAAAGATTGGAGAAAGTCATGTACGTATTAAATTTTTTAAATTTAGCAGAGGAACACGAAACTCACACAGACAGAAGTCCCATAGATAAACATTTTAAGTCAGAAGATGTGCTAAATAATCAAAAAGCAAAAATCATGTACAAAGATCCAATTACAGAATCGTGGACGGGCCCTTTCTCCCTAATCACTTGGGGGAAAGGGTACGCATGTATTACAGGACCGACAGGACCAAAGTGGGTCCCAACCAGACGGATAAGGATATACCAGGAACGAGACACGACATGTGGACCATCTATCTCTCCACCATCTTCATCGTCACCCTAAGACTTACCGACGTCTCCACATCTTTCCCCCTGAAAGGCTGGATGCAACAACCCACCGAAAATCTATGGGTAACGTTGGCCAAAGCTACAGGAACGGACACTTTGTGTCTGGCCCAATCGGGCGCTGGCAACCCCTTTCAAACCTGTCTTGTAGGTGTCCCTATTTCTTCAGTTAACGATTGGAATACGTTTTTACCATTAACCCGAATTACAGACCCTCTTCCTTTCACTTCCGCTACTCTCGCTCAAGCAGTTTCTCGCACCCACCTCTCTTTTGATCCTCCCCAAGAGATTGATCTTTTCGGTTCAATCCCTACTAACACCTGCATCTTATTTCACCGCTACACAGAACCAAAATTGTTTACCCCCTTCAATGTCTCTGCCAACAAACCCATCTATCGCGAACTTCCTTCCTCGTGGTGTAACCACTCTGTGATCACTGCGGTAACCACAGAGACAATACCGAGGTGGAGGAAACTCCCCCAAGGGTTTTTCCTCCTGTGCGGGGACCGAGCTTGGCAGGGGATTCCTGCATACCCAGAGGGTGGTCCTTGTACAGTGGGAAAACTTGCCCTTTTCAATCCGGCCAAATTTCAACTTCCGGACCAAACCTCCTCCCCACAAGATTCGGCTCCAAATTCTCCCTTATCAAAAATCAGTAGAACAAAAAGAACATTTGTCCTATATGAACGCCCAGTCCTCCCAAAACCTCGTCCTACACCTCCAAAACCCCCAGCACCTCTCGCCGCCCCGGCTCCCAAAACACCCCCTCTCCTTGTTCCACCCTCTTTTACCGTTCCACCACCTTTACCATTCCCTGAAGACTGCGATTCCCATATCTACATTTGGCCTCGCATCAAAAATTTCTGGGCTTCCTTTCCATTTTCAGGAATAGGAACCGCTCACGCGTTATCTCTTCTCACCCACCTCGGTTGCTGGCTCACGAAGGAAGCAAACGCAACGACAACGGCGATAGAGGGGTTGTTAGCAGACACACAGAAACTAAAAGAAGTTAGTCTACAAAATCGTGCAGCTATTGACTTCCTACTCTTGGCACACGGGCACGGGTGCCAAGAGTTTGAAGGCATGTGCTGCATGAATTTTTCGGACCATGCTCAATCGATCCACCAAAGTATTGATAAATTAAAAAATTTGGTCCAAGATATCCGTCAATCCCACAGTGAGGGATTAGACGGACTTTTCGATTGGCTTAAATTCCCGTCAATCCCCAATTGGCTCAGAAAAATATTAATTTTGGCTCTGATTTCTGTGGGTGGTCTTTTCGCTTTGTGCACTTGCTTGCCCTGTCTTTTTGTTTGTTTCCGCCAGCTGTTCCTGAAATCGATCAACGCCAACGTTGTGTCAGTAAATAAAGAAGGGGGGGATGTGGAGGATCAATTGTCGGATTGGGAAAGATACAAGAAGTGGAGAGAACTGTATGGAAATTGAATAGACTGTGAACTTTGAACACGCCGAATGGACCTCCACATCACGGACTGACTGTTATTTTCCCCAGTTATACTGTGTTATTTGTTTCCAATATTATACCCTTGCTTGTCACTGGTTTTTGTGAAATTTTAATGTACCCTCCATGTTAGCCCTTCTTCCCCCTCAGGTTTTCCCGCCTTAAGTTGTTTATTCCCCTGTTCTTCCCTGCTTTCCCGCTCCTCTACTACTGATTGGCTAAGGTTTGCCGCAGTGCAGAGTGAGCTCCCATTGGTCCCTTCCCCTAGATACTCCAAAGTTACACCTACCTCTCCCTCATCCCCCAATCCTCGCATTCCCTGGGTTGTCAATCCCATGCTCCTCCCTAGTTCTGAGTCCTCCCCTCAGACCTACCCTATTTAAGTCCCTGTTTTCCCCTAATAAACCGGCATTGCTTCACCGACCTTCAACTGTGTCCTGACCCTCATTCGCAGTGCCGCGTCCCAATTCCCTTTACCCCTCGGACCGTGGCA
>NW_020928770.1:0-790 GCF_003984885.1 Neopelma chrysocephalum | reverse complement strand
GGGAGAGCAGAGACACAAATACTGTGCAACCTGAATACAACAGACTTACACCCCCAATGACACACACACACGCAGACACACACACTCTCACACACAAAAAGTTTGCATATTGCACAGGGCGCTTGAAGATCATAAATCTATGCATGAGAAAGATGTAGTGGAAATTTTTGGGGGGATTAGAGTTTATTTTTGTCATTTCTGTGACCAGCTTTTTTCTTAGCTGTGATCTGGATGAATGAGTAGCTGTCTCACAGAGATGACAAAAATAAACTCTAATCCCCCCAAAAATTTCCACTACATCTTTCTCATGCATAGATTTATGATCTTCAAGCGCCCTGTGCAATATGCAAACTTTTTGTGTGTGAGAGTGTGTGTGTCTGCGTGTGTGTGTGTCATTGGGGGTGTAAGTCTGTTGTATTCAGGTTGCACAGTATTTGTGTCTCTGCTCTCCCCCCCACACCCCAGGAGTGATGAAAATAATGTCTGATTTCAGTACCCGATATGTTGTCACCCCCATTCCCTTGTATTCATATTATTGCTTTGATAGGATACATCATCCTTCCTTGCAAGTATGGTGAGGCTGGAGGGGTGGAAGGGAGAGCAGAGACACAAATACTGTGCAACCTGAATACAACAGACTTACACCCCCAATGACACACACACACGCAGACACACACACTCTCACACACAAAAAGTTTGCATATTGCACAGGGCGCTTGAAGATCATAAATCTATGCATGAGAAAGATGTAGTGGAAATTTTTGGGGGGATTAGAGTTTATTTTTGTCAT
>NW_020928769.1:0-528 GCF_003984885.1 Neopelma chrysocephalum | reverse complement strand
TACAGGTTTTTCCCAGAGCTTCTGTTTCGGGATGTCAGTTTTTGATTCAATTCTTTCAAATTTTACCAATGCTTCCTCATGTATTTGCTTCAAATGTTGCTCCAGTGGAAAATTACCATAAGTGAAAAACCTGCATTTCAAATAAAAGATTGGGATTAAGCATCAGATTTCACATGAAATTTAGAATATACTCTGAATGTCACATGTTTTCCAATAATTCAGTTACATCTTGAGAAGGGCCTTACAAACAATGTCTCAAAGTTAAAGACCCACCAATTTGGAACATAAGAAAAATCATAAGGCATTTTGAGGCCTCCAAAGCATAAAACCAGCTGAAAAATGTGGAATTTTACCAAGAGGTCTGTGATTTTTATGTATGTTCCAAATTGGTGGGTCTTTAACTTTGAGACATTGTTTGTAAGGCCCTTCTCAAGATGTAACTGAATTATTGGAAAACATGTGACATTCAGAGTATATTCTAAATTTCATGTGAAATCTGATGCTTAATCCCAATCTTTTATTTGAAAT
>NW_020928768.1:0-396 GCF_003984885.1 Neopelma chrysocephalum | reverse complement strand
CTCTCTAGGCAGTCTTACATTAGAGGATTTTAATAATGCAATTACCATTGTAGCTGTTTAGTACACCTACATATTACCTGACATTCTCCCACCTCTTCCCTAACACAGGAGGCATACCACAAGAGTGATGCTGGAGAAGAAGCTGTTTAGAGATTTCCCCCCCTTCCTGTCCTTTGAGCAGCTCCTCTCCCTCAAAATGGAGTCAGGCTTATTCTTGTTGTGAGGAGCAGGAAGGAGGGGAAATCTCTAAACAGCTTCTTCTCCAGCATCACTCTTGTGGTATGCCTCCTGTGTTAGGGAAGAGGTGGGAGAATGTCAGGTAATATGTAGGTGTACTAAACAGCTACAATGGTAATTGCATTATTAAAATCCTCTAATGTAAGACTGCCTAGAGAG
>NW_020928767.1:0-861 GCF_003984885.1 Neopelma chrysocephalum | reverse complement strand
CACTCTTCAGATTGTCAAACAGAAGGCAGGCAAGTCTCTTCCCATCCCCTTTCCTCCTCTCACAAACACCTCCCGGGGGCAACAGGGTGGAGAACCTGCTCTGGGGTGGAGAAGGATGTGTCTGCATGAGACGTGGAGATCTGGGATGCAACAGGGAGGTCCCACACGCTGCTGGTGGGACCTTCTCCAGCAAGCACCAAACACAGAGGAGGGGATGGGAGAGAGGGGCAGGCAAAGCCAGCCTGGCAAGGACTCACATTCAGCTTTGGCACAGATGAGGCAGGCAGTGGTGCAGTTGAAGAAATTCAAGATTCCTGCCACGGCCACGCTGATGTCGGTGTTGCTGGGGTGGAGGTTGAGGGTGGTGAAGCGCTGGAGCTGCAGCTTCAGAAACTCCTCCGGTGCCACTTTGAAGTGAGGAACCTAAGTGGGCAGGGAGAGGAAAGAAAACATAATTAAAGAGGAAACAGAAATAAAAACAAGTAAATCTGCAGTAAAGGGCCTTTGGTGTGAAACTCACAGCAGGCAGAAAGGGAAACATCCCAATAAAACTGAATAAGCGTCGCTGGAGTGAAGAGAGGAGGGTGGGATTTGTGCAACAGCAGAGGAAAATAATTATCACAGCAACGAGGAGCCACGGGGAGAAGTGGATCAGGAAAAGTCTTGCTGAGCCACTCAGAGAAAGGCAACAGGGTCTGTGATTACAGCCCAGGAAACCTTCCGGATGAGTTCAACCTAATTAGCTGGGGCACTAATTGTAGCCGGGCCCACACGGCACACAGTGAGCTGGGTAAGCAGGGAGGAGGCTCTGCAGGCAGGCAGGGATACTCTGGGATGCAGGCAGGCAGGGATACACTGGGA
>NW_020928766.1:0-871 GCF_003984885.1 Neopelma chrysocephalum | reverse complement strand
CACTCTTCAGATTGTCAAACAGAAGGCAGGCAAGTCTCTTCCCATCCTCTTTCCTCCTCTCACAAACACCTCCCTGGGGCAACAGGGTGGAGAACCTGCTCTGGGGTGGAGAAGGATGTGTCTGCACGAGACGTGGAGATCTGGGATGCAACAGGGAGGTCCCACACGCTGCTGGTGGGACCTTCTCCAGCAAGCACCAAACACAGAGGAGGGGATGGAAGAGAGGGGCAGGCAAAGCCAGCCTGACAAAGACTCACATTCAGCTTTGGCACAGATGAGGCAGGCAGTGGTGCAATTGAAGAAATTCAGGATCCCTGCCACGGCCACGCTGATGTCGGTGTTGCTGGGGTGGAGGTTGAGGGTGGTGAAGCGCTGGAGCTGCAGCTTCAGAAACTCCTCCGGTGCCACTTTGAAGTGAGGAACCTAAGTGGGCAGGGAGAGGAAAGAAAACATAATTAAAGAGGAAACAGAAATAAAAACAAGTAAATCTGCGGTAAAGGGCCTTTGGTGTGAAACTCACAGCAGGCAGAAAGGGAAACATCCCAATAAAACTGAATAAGCGTCGCTGGAGTCGAGAGAGGAGGGTGGGATTTGTGCAACAGCAGAGGAAAATAATTATCACAGCAACGAGGAGCCACGGGGAGAAGTGGATCAGGAAAAGTCTTGCTGAGCCACTCAGAGAAAGGCAACAGGGTCTGTGATTACAGCCCAGGAAACCTTCCGGATGAGTTCAACCTAATTAGCTGGGGCGCTAATTGTAGCCGGGCCCACACGGCACACAGTGAGCTGGGTAAGCAGGGAGGAGGCTCTGCAGGCAGGCAGGGATACACTGGGATGCAGGCAGGGATACTCTGGGATGCAGGCAGGCAGG
>NW_020928765.1:0-338 GCF_003984885.1 Neopelma chrysocephalum | reverse complement strand
TACACTGGGATGCAGGCAGGGATACACTGGGATGCAGGCAGGGATACTCTGGGATGCAGGCAGGGAGCCCCCAGCCCTTTGCTGCGTGCTGCAGATCCATCCCTGCCTGCTGAGCTGGTGTGTCATCGGGCAATTAGGGGAGATGAAGGGGAGAACAGGATGACCCCGTGCTGGCAGGGCTCGGGAGAGGGGGGAACAGATGCAGCAGCCAGAAGCTCTGGGCATTTTTGATCAGCATGGAGGTAACAGGTGCCCATACCATGGGCAAGCTCCAAGGGACTGGAACCACCCGTCCAGATAATGCTGCATTTGTCATTAACACACACAGCAGGAGGAGG
>NW_020928764.1:0-465 GCF_003984885.1 Neopelma chrysocephalum | reverse complement strand
ATGCAGGCAGGGATACACTGGGATGCAGGCAGGGATACACTGGGATGAAGGCAGGGATACACTGGGATACAGGCAGGGATACACTGGGATGCAGGCAGGCAGGGATACACTGGGATGCAGACAGGGATACACTGGGATGCAGGCAGGGATACACTGGGATGCAGGCAGGAATACACTGGGATGCAGACAGGGAGCCCCCAGCCCTTTGCTGCGTGCTGCAGATCCATCCCTGCCTCCTGAGCTGGTGTGTCATCGGGCAATTAGGGGAGATGAAGGGGAGAACAGGATGACCCCGTGCTGGCAGGGCTCGGGAGAGGGGGGAACAGATGCAGCAGCCAGAAGCTCTGGGCATTTTTGATCAGCAGCAAGGTAACAGGTGGCCATACCATGGGCAAGCTCCAAGGGACTGGAACCACCAGTCCAGATAATGCTGCATTTGTCATTAACACACACAGCAGGAGGAGG
>NW_020928763.1:0-619 GCF_003984885.1 Neopelma chrysocephalum | reverse complement strand
AATCAATCAACGCCAACGTTGTGTCAATAAACAAAGAAGGGGGAGATGTGGAGAATCAAATGTCGGACTGGGGAAAGATACAAGGCGTGGAGAGAACTGTATGGAAACTGAATGGACTATGAACTTTGAACACACCGAATGGACTTTCTCATCACGGACTGACTGTTACTTTCCCCAGTTATATTGTGTTATTTGTTCTTACTGTTGTACCCCTGTTTGTCACTGGTTTTCATGAAATTTTAATGTACCCTCCATGTTAGCCCTTCTTCTCCCTCAGACTTTCCCGCCTAAAGTTGTTTACTCCCCTGTTCTCCCCTGCTTTCCCGCTCCTCTGCCACTGACTGGCTGAGGTTTGCCGCAGTGCAGAGTGAGCTCCCATTGGCCCTTTCCCCTAGATACTCCAGAGTTACACCTACCTCTCCCTTGTCCCCCAATCCTTACTCTCCCTGAGCTGTCAGTCCCATGCTCCTCCCCGGTTCTGAATCCTCCCCACAGACCTACCCTATTTAAGTCCCTGCTCTCCCTTAATAAATCGGCATTGCTTCACCAACCTTCATCTGTGTACGGACCCTCATTCGCAGTGCCGCGTCCCCATTCCCTTACCCCTCGGACCGTGGCA
>NW_020928762.1:2895-7052 GCF_003984885.1 Neopelma chrysocephalum | reverse complement strand
AGTGGCGCCCAACGTGGGGCACAGTTGAAGGTCTCTCACATTGAGAGAACTCCTGTGCCTCCACTTGGGTTCAGACGTCGCCGGGAGAGGTGATCGTCCCGCCGGTCCCCCCAGCTGGACGGACGACTGTGGGCTGCAGAGCTGCACGGGTCGACACACCGGAGAAGGTGAGCAGCTGGGGACACTCCTCACCCACCCCAACACCAACACCCCAACATTCTTAACAGAAAAGGGAGGATTTCCATAACACCGAAATGGGACTCACACTGTCCACCTCCCAGAAATTTGTGTATAGACGCCTCAAAGACTTTATTATCGAACATGGTCACCCCCTAGATAAAAAATCTGCCAAGGCACTCGCCAAATGGCTGGATAATAAAAGCCACAAATTAACTGATAACACCACAGCCGAAGAGTGGCAAGCAATTGGTTACAGCCTGTGGCGTGATAATGAAAGGGGGGACCGAAAGGCAAAAGAGGCGCTCATTGCCTGGAGGCTAGTTCTGATGGTGCTACAGCACCAAATGATGAACGAGAACAGCAGCCTCCATGTACCAGCCACAATTCAAGAAAAATCAACTACGTCACACCTATCGCGGCACGCACAAGATGGCGGGAGGGAGAAGACATCATCACGACGAGCACAAAATGGCGGCGAGGAGGAGGGAGACGGGAGACGCGCGGGACGGAGGCGGGAAAAGACACCGCGGGAATCATCAGCGCGGGATAGGAGGGGGCGGGCCCTCATAGCACCACCCTCCAGACCACCTCCACCTCCTCCTGCGCGCGTCAGAGACCCCTCCCCTGAGTCACCCACGTGTTCGTCCACTCCCTCCAGCTCCGCCTCCTCCCCTGAGAGGTCATCTTCCGGGGGTGAAAGGGGGGCGAGGGGCGGGGCCAGGCCAAAGGCCAAAGCCGGCTTCCGGCAACATGGCCGCGCCCATAGGGCCCACAACACCAAGGCCTACCCCGCCTGCCGCTACACCGACACAGACAATGACACAGGCCATACCCAGCGCTCCCCTGAAAGGCGCAACGAGATGCCTAACATCTGGAAGCCTTTCAGGGAGGAAGCAGCTCAGGCCAATGACACTGAGTTTCTTAAAGCTTTTCCGATATTTTTGGAAGAAGGAAAGGCTCCGGAATGGAGACCGATCTCATACCCCATGCTAAAAGACATCAAAAAAGCGATGGTTGAGTACGGCTTGGGAGCGCCATACACGATCGGTCTCCTGGAGTCCTTCTTCCTAGCATACCTACTAATTCCATACGACATAAGAGCAGTAATTAATGGACTTTTTACAACCATTCAGTCCTCAGTATTCGAGGCTGAATGGAAGAAATTAATTGTGACATACGTAAACGAAAAGATGGAGAGAAGGGGAATTCCAGTAAAACAAGCAATAGACATGCTTTATGGAGAGGGAAGCTATTCAACCAGAGGGGATCAGTCAAGAATTGAACCCAAATTCCTAGAAATTTCCAAAGAATTGGCATTGGAGGCTGTAAAGAGGGTGGCGGATGCATATGTCCAGACACCTTCTTTCACTTTAATTAATCAAGGCCCAAAAGAACCCTTCATAGATTTCATTACAAGATTAAAGGAAGCAATTAAAAGACAAGTTAATCAGAAAGAAAGCCAAGAAATTCTATTTAATAAATTAGTCATTGAAAAAGCAAATGAAGATTGTCAGAAAGCACTAAAGATGCTAAAAGATCCCTCTCTGGTTGAAATGATCGAAGCCTGTAAAAACATTGGCTCTAACTCCCATAAAGCACGCCTATTGGCTGCTGCTTTTACTGGACCCCAGACATGCTTTAACTGTGGACAGAAAGGCCATTTCAAGAAGCACTGCCCTAAATCTACCTCGGAACCCAACCTATCTAATTTACCCAAATCCCTCTGCCGGAGGTGTGGGAAGGGTTTTCACTGGTCCTCGGCCTGTAGGTCGGTGACCAACATAAATGGTGAACCCCTTCCCCCCAGAAAATCTCCCGGAATAAAAAGAAAAGTCACCTTCAGCTCCCTACCCGACCTACGCCAGTGCTCTTGTGAGCACTCGGGAAACGGGGAGCAGAGCGCTCAGGGGGGCGCGAGGACACAAGCAACCCCTCAGCTATGTTCCATCTTGCGCCAAACACCGCGCCCGGCTACCCCGTAACCGGGAAACCTCCGGCAGACCTTGTTCCTTCTCAAAACCAATGTATCCCCCTGAATTGGATAACCCTTTCTGTCACACACCCATTAACTTCTCTAAATCAATGTGAGCAAATAGTTAAGGTTGTACCATCTATAGAAATAGACCCAAATACAATATACCTAATAGTCTCTCATCTTTCGGCGGTGGCAAGGGGCATTTTTGTAGCTCCTACACTCCTGACAGGGTTGACGAGTTCCAACATCGCAATTTGTCTAACTGTCCATCTTCCACCCATACAGCTGGAGGACCGCTTCCCGGTGGCCAAAATGATCCCCACTGACGATCTTCTCTGTGCGGTGTCGTGGGAAGAAGAACAGAGGAATGACTCGCTGACGGAAGTCCATTGGGCAACCTCAGTGAGGACCTCTCGACCCTTACTAATTTGTCGTGTTCTTTTCCCCTTGTCTAGACACCCACAGAGGGTGACAGTAGAGGGACTTTTGGACACGGGAGCGGACGTTACCATCGTCGCCTCCAAGGACTGGCCACATAGTTGGCCAGCCCACACAACGGACATCAGAGTCAGCGGTGTGGGAGGAGTTCAACACCCTGTTAGGAGTCGTGAAATAGTGACAGTATACGGGCCAGAGGGCAGACCTGCATCTCTCCAACCGTACGTACTAAACATACCAGTTACATTATGGGGGAGAGATGCCATGGAACAGTGGCAACTGACACTTGGGACAGAGGAAAATTTTTAGGAGGGGTCACTGAACAAGTGCAGCTGCCCAAACTGGTCTGGAAAACAGAAACACCAGTTTGGGTAGATCAGTGGCCCCTTCCCAAACAAAAGCTGCAAATTCTAAATGATCTGGTTAATCAAGAATTGGCTAAAGGACACTTGGAGCCTTCCACCAGTCCCTGGAACACTCCAGTGTTCGTGATCAAAAAGTCCTCAGGTTCCTGGAGATTTCTCCAAGACCTGCGCAAAGTTAATGAGGTCCTAGAACCAATGGGAGCCCTCCAGCAGGGAATGCCTTCTCCATCCATGCTCCCTGCTGAATGGCCCCTAGTGGTGATTGATATTAAGGACTGCTTTTTTCACATATATTTAAATCCGGCTGATTCGGCTAAATTCGCATTCTCAGTCCCAGCCATCAACGCCTGTGAACCCCACCGCAGGTTCCAGTGGAAAGTGCTTCCTCAAGGGATGAAAAATTCTCCAACACTTTGTCAGATGTTTGTGGCAAAGGTGTTGGAACCAATCAGAAAGAAATTTCCGCAATCAATCATCTTCCATTATATGGATGATGTATTGATTTGCGCAAAAACTAAATTATCAGTCAGACAAACATTAGACGCTACAATTGCGGCCCTAAATTCAAATGGATTGGAAATATCCCCTGAAAAAGTACAGAGAGAAGCACCTTGGAGGTACCTCGGACTCCAAATTAACGCAAAAACCATAAAACCTCAATCAGTTGAAATTGACAGAAAAGTCCGAACTTTAAACGACCTCCAAAAGTTACTGGGAGCGATCAATTGGATCAGACCTGTGCTGGGGATCACAACCGGTGATTTGCACCCACTGTTCGAGCTTCTAAAAGGAGATGCAGATCTGTCCTCCCCCAGATTTTTGACATCTGATGCCAGGAAAGCCCTTGCCACCGTTGAAACCAAAATATCCGAGAGACAATCAAATCGAAGGATGGAGGGACTGCCATCCTCACTAGTCATCATTAAAGAAAGAAATCAACCGTTAGCTCTATTGGGACAATTTACGACAGACAAAAAAGACTTCTGTCTGTGGGAGTGGTTGTTCCTCCCCCACCAATTTTCAAAAACAATTATAACAATAGCAGAAATGATTGGCAAACTAATTTTCAAAGGCCGCACCAGGTGTTTAGAACTCAGTGGAGAGGAACCAAATTACATCTACCTCCCACTGACTTCTGAACATCTGGAACAACTGCTGCAAAATTCCATTGACTTTCAAATCGCCATCGGGGGTTACCC
>NW_020928762.1:0-2795 GCF_003984885.1 Neopelma chrysocephalum | reverse complement strand
TTTCAAATCGCCATCGGGGGTTACCCGGGAGAAATAAAATTTCACATCCCGGCGTGCCCATTTTTACAGAGATTAATCTCAATCCCCTTGAAATTAAAAATTATGCAATCAGATCTACCCATTAAAAATGCAAAAACTATTTTTACCGATGGTTCAGGGAGAACCGGAAATGCAGTAATAGTTTGGAAAGAAAAGAATAATTGGCACCAAGATATCCATAAAGTACAAGGTTCTCCACAAATTGTGGAATTATCAGCAGTTGTTCGCGCCTTCCAAATTTTTAACAAAGAACCCATTAACATTATTTCAGATTCGGCATACGTTGTGGGCATTGTAAAACGAATTGAAAATTCATATTTAAAAGAAGTATCTAATGAAAAATTGTCTAATCTGTTGAAAAAACTATTATTTCTAATAGAAATTAGAGAGTTCAGATACTACATTGTCCACACGAGGTCCCATACTACTCTACCAGGTCCTGTGGCTGAGGGGAACCAGATCGCCGACCATCTGGCAGGTATGGTTGTCACCCCAAATCTTTACCAACAAGCAAAAATTTCTCATGAATTTTTTCACCAGAATGCGCGATCGCTGAAAAAACAATTTGGCCTCAAATTAACACAAGCAAAAGAAATTATAAAAGCATGTCCTGATTGCCAAAAAATTGCCCCATTGGTTCCAGAGGGGACAAATCCCAGGGGGCTGACAGCGCTAGAAATCTGGCAATCTGATGTTACACATGTACCAGAATTTGGCAAATTAAAGTATGTTCATGTATCTGTGGACACATTTTCAAAAATGATCGTAGCCACCGCACATTCTGGGGAAAAAAGCAGAGATGTCAAGAAACATTTCCTGTCTGCTTTTGCTAGGATGGGAGTCCCCAAACAAATTAAAACTGATAATGGACCATCCTATGTATCAGCAGACACGAAAAAGTTTTTTGATGATTGGGGAATTCACCATACCACTGGAATTCCTCACAACCCCACAGGACAGGGTATAGTAGAGCGGGCCCACCAAAACATCAAAAATTTACTTAATAAACAAAAAAGGGGGAGTATTGGCCTAACTCCTCAAGAAAGATTGGAAAAAGTCATGTACGTATTAAATTTTTTAAATTTAATAGAGGAGCACGAAACTCACACAGACAGAAGTCCCATTGACAAACATTTTAAATCAGAGAATGTACCAAATAATCAGAAAGCAAAAATCATGTATAGAGATCCGATAACAGAATTGTGGACGGGCCCTTTCTCCCTGATCACATGGGGGAAAGGGTACGCATGTATTTCAGGAGTGACAGGACCGAAGTGGGTCCCAACCAGACGGATAAAGATATACCAGGAACGAGACACGACATGTGGACCATCTATCTCTCCGCCTTCTTCGTCATCACCCTAAGGCTCACCGACATCTCCACATCTTTCCCCCTGAAGAACTGGATGCAACAACCCACCGACAATCTGTGGGTAACGTTGGCCAAAGCCACTGGAACGGACACCCTGTGTCTGGCCCAGTCAGGTGCTGGCAATCCCTTCCAAACCTGTCTTGTAGGTGTCCCTATTTCTTCTGTTAATGATTGGAATACGTTCTTACCACTAACCCGAATTACAGACCCTCTTCCTTTCACTTCTGCTACTCTTGCTCAGGCTGTTTCTCGCACCCACCTTTCCCCTGATCCTCCCCAAGAAATTGATCTTTTTGGTTCTGTCCCTACTAACACTTGCATTCTATTTCACCGCTACACGGAACCCAAATTGTTTACCCCCTTCAATGTCTCTGCTAACAAGCCCATCTATCGCGAGCTTCCTTCCTCGTGGTGCAACCACTCTGTTATCACTGCGGTAACCACGGAGACAATACCGAGGTGGAGGAGACTCCCCCAAGGGTTTTTCCTTCTGTGCGGGGATCGGGCTTGGCAGGGGATTCCTGCATACCCAGAGGGTGGTCCTTGCACAGTAGGAAAACTTGCCCTTTTTAATCCGGCTAAATTTCAGCTACCAGATCAAACCTTCCCCCCACAAGACCAAACTCCAAATTCTCCTTTGTCAAAAATTAGTAGAACCAAAAGAACATTTGTCCTGTATGAACGCCCAGTCCTCCCAAAACAAACCACTCGTCCTACACCTCCAAAACCCCCAGTACCTCTTGCCGCTCCAGCTCCCAAAACACCTCCTCTCCTTGTTCCACCCTCTTGGACCGCTCCACCACCCTTACCATTCCCTGAGGACTGCGATTCCCACATTTACATCTGGCCTCGCATAAAAAATTTCTGGGCTTCCTTCCCATTTTCAGGAATAGGAACAGCTCACGCACTATCTCTTCTCACCCACCTCGGTTGCTGGCTCACGAAGGAAGCAAATGCAACTACAACAGCGATAGAAGGATTGTTAGCAGACACACAGAAATTAAAAGAAGTTAGTCTACAGAATCGTGCAGCTATTGACTTCCTACTCTTGGCACACGGACATGGGTGCCAGGAGTTCGAGGGCATGTGCTGCATGAATTTTTCAGATCATGCACAATCGATTCACCAAAGCATTAATCGGTTGAAAAATTTAGTTCAAGATATCCGTCAATCCCATAGTGAGGGATTAGACGGACTCTTCGATTGGCTTAAATTCCCTTCGATCCCTAATTGGCTCAGAAAGATATTAATCATGGCTCTGATTTCTGTGGGTGGTCTTTTTGCCCTGTGCACTTGCTTGCCCTGTCTTTTTGTTTGCTTTCGCCAGCTGTTCCTGAAATCAATCAACGCCAACGTTGTGTCAATAAACAAAGAAGGGGGAGAT
>NW_020928761.1:0-692 GCF_003984885.1 Neopelma chrysocephalum | reverse complement strand
CCCTTGGTGTCATGGAATGGATCTGGGGACAGCCCTGAGGGACATGACATCCCTTGGTGTCATGGAAAGGTATTTGGGGACATGAAATCCCTTCATGTCACAGAAAGGAATTTGGGGACATCTTTCATGAAATCAGTGCAAGAATTACTTTATCATGCTTTGGGCCACCTTAGGCATTAAAATCTCTACGGTTTGATTTTGCCCTAAGAGTACAAAGCTGGCCTAGAATAAATCACAGAACCGTTGAGGTTGGAAAACACTTTCAAGATCATCAAGTCCAACCCTCCAATGTTTTCCCAGCCCTAAAATGCTTTCACTTAAACCACTCCCTCCAGTGCAAATCAGTAAAACCTAAATACAACATAGAAAAACCAGGCAAGAGCATGAGGAAAAACACAATATGTGGTTTTTAAGAGCACCCTGACAGCTCTCTGGGTTTGTTTTTCAGGGGATGAGGACGATGAAGCCCCAATGATAACTGGATTTTCAGATGACGTCCCCATGGTCATCGCGTGAAGGCGCAACTCTGACTGTAAAAAAACCAAATGGTGTAAATATTTTATTTGATAAAAATAGTTGATTGTTTATTTTAAAAATGCACTTTGAGTTGCAATATGTTATTTTTATATGGGCAAAAAAAATAATAATAATAATAATAATAATAATTTTAAGAATACACTTTGTAGTAATCA
>NW_020928760.1:0-874 GCF_003984885.1 Neopelma chrysocephalum | reverse complement strand
TGGAATGGATTTGGGGACAGCCTTAGGGACATGAATTCCTTGGTGTCGTGGAATGGATTTGGGGACAGCCTTAAGGAACATGACATCCCTTGGTGTCATGGAATGGATTTGGGGACAGCTCTGAGGGACATGACATCCCTTGGTGTCCTGGGATTGATCTGGGGACAGCCCTGAGGGACATGACATCCCTTGGTGTCCTGGAATGGATTTGGGGACAGCCCTGAGGGACATGACATCCCTTGGTGTCATGGAAAGGTATTTGGGGACATGAAATCCCTTCATGTCACAGAAAGGAATTTGGGGACATCTTTCATGAAATCAGTGCAAAAATTACTTTATCATGCTTTGGGCCACCTTAGGCATTAAAATCTCTATGGTTTGATTTTGTCCTAAGAGTACAAAGCTGGCCTAAAATAAATCATAGAACCATTGAGGCTGGAAAACACCCTTAAGATCATCAAGTCCAACCCTCAGATGTTTTCCCAGCCCTAAAATGCTTTCACTTAAACCACTCCCTCCAGTGCAAATCAGTTAAAACCTAAATACAACATAGAAAAACCAGGCAAGAGCATGAGGAAAAACACAATATGTGGTTTTTAAGAACACCCTGACAGCTCTCTGGGTTTGTTTTTCAGGGGATGAGGACGATGAAGCCCCAATGATAACTGGATTTTCAGATGACGTCCCCATGGTCATCGCGTGAAGGCGCAACTCTGACTGTAAAAAAAACCAAATGGTGTAAATATTTTATTTGATAAAAATAGTTGATTGTTTATTTTAAAAATGCACTTTGAGTTGCAATATGTTATTTTTATATGGGCCAAAAAAATAATAATAATAATAATAATTTTAAGAATACACTTTGTAGTAATCA
>NW_020928759.1:0-349 GCF_003984885.1 Neopelma chrysocephalum | reverse complement strand
TTTGTAAAGTGCTGGGCTTGTAAATTAACTGTTTGACACCAACAGTGATGGAGAACAGTGGGGGGCAGGGGCTGGATGGAGGGAAGGGGCAGTTTCTCTTGATTTATTTGTATTCTTTCTGCAGTGCCTCTTCTCCTAACACCTGCCCCCCACTGTTCTCCATCACTGTTGGTGTCAAACAGTTAATTTACAAGCCCAGCACTTTACAAAGCCCCCGGAGCACCAATTGTCCCTTTCTCATGCAACATCAGCTCCTCCAAACAGCCAGCTGAGTCTCCGGGGGCTTTGTAAAGTGCTGGGCTTGTAAATTAACTGTTTGACACCAACAGTGATGGAGAACAGTGGGGGG
>NW_020928758.1:0-697 GCF_003984885.1 Neopelma chrysocephalum | reverse complement strand
CATGCAAGAGAACCACGGCAGCACTGACTCAGATCCATTTAAACTGCACTAGCATCACATACTCCTGCTGAACCCATGGCAAATCAGTCCAGGTTCCTTCTTTGTCTGTAAGGTGACTAAACTCAGAAATGCTGCACAGTCCCCTACATCTTTTTGCACTTCACACAGTTTAACAGCCACATTTGAAGGAAGTAATTTTCCTGTGTCGTGGCATAGTGCCAAGACAGAGGAGCTGTAATGACAGTTCCTTGGCTTCATCTCTCTTTGTGAAGGGCAAAAAGATGTAGGGGACTGTGCAGCATTTCTGAGTTTAGTCACCTTACAGACAAAGAAGGAACCTGGACTGATTTGCCATGGGTTCAGCAGGAGTATGTGATGCTAGTGCAGTTTAAATGGATCTGAGTCAGTGCTGCCGTGGTTCTCTTGCATGACCCCTGTGGAGACCCAAACTGGAAAAGGCATGCCCAGTATTTTGGAGGGTCAGTTTCTGGCACATTTTCTCCATAAAACTGCTGTGTCGGACCAGATGAGCACAAGGGACATGCAAGAGAACCACGGCAGCACTGACTCAGATCCATTTAAACTGCACTAGCATCACATACTCCTGCTGAACCCATGGCAAATCAGTCCAGGTTCCTTCTTTGTCTGTAAGGTGACTAAACTCAGAAATGCTGCACAGTCCCCTACATCTTTTTGC
>NW_020928757.1:0-1425 GCF_003984885.1 Neopelma chrysocephalum | reverse complement strand
CAACACCTGTACACCCTCCAAAGGTGTTACTATACCTGTACACACACCTCCAAAGGTGTTACAATACCTGTACACACCCCTACCAAAGATGTAACAATACCTATACCCAAAAGGTATTAAAATACCTGTACACACACACCCCCCCAAAGGTTGTACAGTACCTGTACACCCCCTCCAAAGGTGTAACAATACCTGTACCCCCAAAGGTATTACTATTCCTGTACACACATCCCCAAAGGTGTTACAACACCTGTACAACCCCCAGGTGTTAAAATACCTGTACATACCCCCAGAAGTGTTACAATACCTGTACACCCTCCAAAGATGTTACCATACCTGTACACACACCCCCAAAGGTGGTACAGTACTTGTAACCCCAAAAAAGGTGTTACAATAGCTGTACATACCCCTAAATGTGTTACAATAGCTGTATCTCCCAAAGGTGTAACAATACCTGTACCCCCCAAGGGTGTTAAAATACCTGCAGAGAGTCCCCTAAAGGTTGTACAGTACCTGTACACCCCCTCCAAAGGAGTTACAATACCTGTACACCCTCCCCAAAGGTGTTACAGTGCCTGAGGAGGAATATGTTTATCTCCAGCCCAGCCCCAGGGCCACAGGTATTGTAACCAAAGTGGTTTTGCTCCCTCCTGGCATTTCCTACGTTCCAATTCCACCACTAAACCACATCCACAAAATGTCCCAGTGAGTCCTGCCACAGCCAAATATCCATGTCGGAGCTGAGACACTCCTACAAATTAAAACTTTCAGTGCATTTATCTCTGGTAGGTGCCTTAAAGCCCAGAAATGCCAGAGTTTGGGATCGTGAGAGTTTCACTGAGAGCCTGAGAGTCCTACCTGGGGTTTGTCAAGGCTGCAGCCTCAAAGAATTATGAAATATCCTGAGCTGGAAGGGACCACAAGGATCATCCAGTCCAGCTCCTGGCCCTGCACAGACACCCCAACAATCCCACCCTGTCCCTGGGAGCGTTGTCCAAACCCTCCTGGAGCTCTGGCAGCCTTGGGGCTGTGCCCACTGCCCTGGGGAGCCTGGGCAGTGCCAACTACCCTCTGGGGGAAGAACCTTTTCCTCATGTTGAAGTCTGATTGGCATCTGAAAACCAAGCACAACCTTAATCCCATCCCAGAGGGATTTGCCATGGTAGGTTCCTTAGGGAAACTGCAGATAGGCCAGCTGGGTCAGGGACATCCTAAAACACTTGGGAGTAGCTGTGGGAGAAAGAAATGTCTGCTGGTTGGGTTATAGGCAGGGTTCCTCTTCCCAGCAATAAAATACATATGTGATCCTGGAAGCAGAGCCAGGACCCAGTTCCCACCAGTTAGCAAGTCATGCTGGTACCAGTGTGGCTCTTGATGTTCTGCCATCTCTTGGCTCAGCCTTGGCAGAGCTCACTTCCAGTGACA
>NW_020928756.1:0-1305 GCF_003984885.1 Neopelma chrysocephalum | reverse complement strand
CAACACCTGTACACCCTCCAAAGGTGTTACTATACCTGTACACACACACCCAAAGGTGGTACAGTACTTGTACATCCTCAAAGGTGTTACAACACCTGTACAAACCCCCAGGTGTTAAAATACCTGTATATACCCCCAGAAGTGTTACAATACCTGTATATACCCCCAGAAGTGTTACAATACCTGTACACCTTCCAAAGATGTTACTGTACCTGTACACACACCCCCAAAGGTGGTACAGAACTTGTAACCCCAAAAAAGGTGTTACAATACCTGTATATACCTCTAAAGGTGTTACAATAGCTGTACATGCCCCTAAAGGTGTAACAATACCTGTACCCCCCCAAGGGTGTTAAAATACCTGCAGAGAGTCCCCTAAAGGTTGTACAGTACCTGTACACCCCCTCCAAAGGAGTTACAATACCTGTACACCCTCCCCAAAGGTGTTACAATACCTGAGGAGGAATATGTTTATCTCCAGCCCAGCCCCAGGGCCACAGGTGTTGTAACCAAAGTGGTTTTGCTCCCTCCTGGCACTTCCTACGTTCCAATTCCACCACTAAACCACATCCACAAAATGTCCCACTGAGTCCTGCCACAGCCAAATATCCATGTCAGAGCTGAGACACTCCTACAAATTAAAACTTTCAGTGCATTTATTTCTGGTAGGTGCCTTAAAGCCCAGAAATGCCAGATTTTGGGATCATGAGAGTTTCACTGACAGCCTGAGAGTCCTACCTGGGGTTTGTCAAGGCTGCAGTCTCAAAGAATTATGAAATATCCTGAGCTGGAAGGGACCACAAGGATCATCCAGTCCAGCTCCTGGCCCTGCACAGACACCCCAACAATCCCACCCTGTCCCTCAGAGCATTGTCCAAATACTCCTGGAGCTCTGGCAGCCTTGGGGCCGTGCCCACTGCCCTGGGGAGCCTGGGCAGTGCCAACCACCCTCTGGGGGAAGAACCTTTTCCTCATGTTGAAGTCTGATTGGCATCTGAAAACCAAGCACAACCTTGATCCCATCCCAGAGGGATTTGCCATGGTAGATTCCTCAGGGAAACTGCAGATAGGCCAGCTGGGTCAGGGACGTCCCAAAACACTTGGAAGTAGCTGCGAGAGAAAGAAATGTCACTTGGTTGGGTTATAGGCAGGGTTCCTCTTCCCAGCAATAAAATACATATGTGATCCTGGAAGCAGAGCCAGGACCCAGTTCCCACCAGTTAGCAAGTCATGCTGGTACCAGTGTGGCTCTTGATGCTCTGCCATCTCTTGGCTCAGCCTTGGCAGAGCTCACTTCCAGTGACA
>NW_020928755.1:0-2559 GCF_003984885.1 Neopelma chrysocephalum | reverse complement strand
AAAGAGGATCCCTGGCATTGAGGATGCTCAGAAAAAATAAGGAATGGCTCTAGAGAGGATTGAGGGTGCTCAGAAAAGACAAGGAATGATGCTTAGATGTCACTCAACAGTGGAGAGAAGAGCTGGCATGAGCGGGAAGCCTTGGTGGGATGGTCTCTTAGCAGGGCACTTCATCCCAGGTGTTCCCTCAAACCCCAGTTAAATCCCTTCCTCTCCAGCAAAGCGCCTTGTGAAGGACTTTCCCTGAGAAACTACAGCCAAAATAGAACTGTGGCAGTTTGAAACCCTCTTAGAACACAGAGCAGAACCTTCCCCTGATCACCCTCCACCAGAGGAGCACCAGAGCACAACCTTCCCCTGATCACCCTCCACCAGAGGACACAGAGCAGAACCTTCCCCTGATCACCCTCCACCAGAGCAGCACCAGAGGCGCCGCTGCCGAGCGGCCGGCAGGGATTTGGGGCTCCGATAGGGAAGGAGAGATCAGCTGGCACCAACGCTATTCCAGCATCAAACCCCCCGGCCCTGACCATCCTGACGGTGCCAGGACCATGCCAGGAAGCTGAACATGAGGCAGAGTGTGCCCAGGTGGCCAAGAAGGCCAATGGATCCTGGCCTGGATCAGGAACAGTGTGGCAGCAGGAGCAGGGCAGTGATTGTTGCCCTGGACTGAGCGCTGGTGAGGCCACCCCTGGAGTGCTGTGTCCAGCTCTGGGCCCTCAGTTCAGGAAGGACATGGAGGGGCTGGAGCAGGTGCAGAGAAGAGCAGCGAGGCTGGGGAAGGGACTGGAGCACAAGTGCTGTGAGGAGAGGCTGAGGGAGCTGGGGGGGCTCAGCCTGGAGAAGAGGAGGCTCAGGGGAGACCTCCTCACTCTCTGCAACTCCCTGACAGGAGGGGGGAGCCGGGGGGGGTCGGGCTCTTCTCCCAGGAACCAGCAGTAGGACAAGAGGGCTCAGTCTAAAGCTGTGCCAGGGGAGGTTTAGGTTGGATATTAGGAAGGAATTTTTTCCAGAGAGAGTGCTCAGCCATTGGAATGGGCTGCTCAGGGAGGGGGTGGATTCTCCATCCCTGGAGGTGTTTAAGGTGAGACTGGATGTGGCATCAGTGCCATGGGCTGGGAACCACGGCGGGGTTGGATCAAGGGTTGGACTTGATGATCTCAGAGGTCTTTTCCAACCTGGTTGATTCTATGATTCCATGACTTTATGATTCAATGATTCTATGATTCCATGATTTTATGATTCAATGATTCTATGATTCCATGATTCCATGATCCTCTTCGCTCAGGATATTCCAGTCTCCTCCCCAGCCCAACCCATCCCTCTCCACGAGCAGCCAAAAGCCACGCTGTCTGCAGGTGGAAGATATACACTCACTTAATGTATATATTAATACACATATTGACTTTCCTGCTGTCGGTCGTTATCAAGATTTATCCAGCCTGATGGCCTCCTATTGATCCAGAGGGAGTGTATTCCCACAGGTCAATCAATTCTGATCCAGCCTCTGGCATGAAGTCAATACCTATTTATTCTATGATCTACGAGCTCCATTATTTAACTGCCAGCAAAGGGAATGCAGCAGAAAGTGAGAGAAGGGGAAAACAACTTGAGCAGAGCAGGATGATCCGGCTCCCAGAGCGGGTGCTGGGACATGGGCAGGGTTAGGGGAGGCAGGAATCTGTGGCTTCTGCTCCCAAAATACAGCCAGGAGTGGGGAGAGAGGGGTGGGATCTGAAAGGCACCTCAGAAATGCTCTGGGATCATGGAATGGTTTGGGTTGGAAGGGACCTTACAGATCATCTAGTTCCAAATCCCTTCCACCAGCCCAGGTTGCTCCAAGTCCTGTCCAACCTGACCTTGGACACTCCCAGGGATGGGGCAGCCACAGCTTCTCTGGGCAACCTGTGCCAGGGCCTCATCACCCTCACAGGGAAGAATTCCTTCCCAATATCCCATCTAACCCTCTTGCAGAGGGAAGCCATTCCCCCTTGTCCTGCCCATGAGTGTTTCCAGCCTGGCACGGAGGAAAACAACGTGGCAATTCCAGGCCTCAGTTTCCCTCCCACTGATCAGGATTTAGAGCTTCTACTTAACTTCCCAGGGCAGGAAAGGAGGCTGAGAGGATCCCCTTTAATGAGTTGCAGCAAGGAGAAAAATCCAGCTTCACCAAATCCCAGGATGGTTTGGGTTGGGAGGGACCTTAAAGATCCTCTTGTTCCGAGCCCCTGCCATGGGCAGGGATGCCCCTCTCTAGGTCAGGTTGCTCAGGGCTCCATCCAACCTGGCCTCCTTCTTCCTTCAATTTGTTGTCCATTAAAAGGACAACGTGGATCCCTGAAGAGAACAACGGGTTGGCTGCAACCACCAGTCACTGGCTTGCACAGCCCTGGAGCATCCACGGGGAAAATCCAAGTCCCCCAGTCTGTCCTGTCCTAAGTGTGATGATTTACACCTTCCCCTTCCCTCCCACCCTTCAAATCGTGGTGAATACCCCCCCTCAGCCCCCAGATCCCT
The DNA here is from genome assembly GCF_003984885.1 of Neopelma chrysocephalum. Taxonomy (NCBI): domain Eukaryota; kingdom Metazoa; phylum Chordata; class Aves; order Passeriformes; family Pipridae; genus Neopelma; species Neopelma chrysocephalum. The sequence goes on along the minus strand of NW_020928755.1, from coordinate 42 downwards.
CAGCATCAAGATTTACAAGCCCCAAATCCTTCCCAGGATTTG
>NW_020928754.1:0-2606 GCF_003984885.1 Neopelma chrysocephalum | reverse complement strand
TTGAGGGTGCTCAGAAAAATAAGGAATGGCCCCAAAGAGGATCCCTGCCATTGAGGATGCTCAGAAAAAATAAGGAATGGCTCTAGAGAGGATTGAGGGTGCTCAGAAAAGACAAGGAATGATGCTTAGATGTCACTCAACAGTGGAGGGAAGAGCTGGCATGAGCGGGAAGCCTTGGTGGGACGGTGTCTCAGCAGGGCACTTCATCCCAGGTGTTCCCTCAAACCCCAGTTAAATCCCTTCCTCTCCGGCAAAGCGCCTCGTGAAGGACTTTCCCTGAGAAACTACAGCCAAAACAGAACTGTGGCAGTTTGAAACCCTCTTAGAACACAGAGCAGAACCTTCCCCTGATCACCCTCCACCAGAGCAGCACCAGAGCACAACCTTCCCCTGATCACCCTCCACCAGAGCAGCACCACAGGCGCCATGGCCAAGCAGTCTCCGGTGGGGATTTGGGGCTCCGATGGGGAAGGAGAGCTCGGCCGGCACCGACGCAGTTCCAGCATCAAACACCTCCGCCCTGACCATCCTGACGGTGCCAGGACCGTGCCAGGAAGCTGAACATGAGGCAGAGTGTGCCCAGGTGGCCAAGAAGGCCGATGGATCCTGGCCTGGTTCAGGAAGAGTGTGGCAGCAGGAGCAGGGAAGGGATTCTTGCCCTGGACTCAGCACTGGTGAGGCCACCCCTGGAGTGCTGTGTCCAGCTCTGGACCCTCAGCTCAGGAAGGACGTGGAGGGGCTGGAGCAGGTGCAGAGAAGAGCAGCGAGGCTGGGGAAGGGACTGGAGCACAATTCCCATGAGGAGAGGGTGAGGGAGCTGGGGGGGGGCTCAGCCTGGAGAGGAGGAGGCTCAGGGGAGACCTCCTCACTCTCTACAACTCCCTGACAGGAGGGGGGAGCCAGGTGGGGTCGGGCTCTGCTCCCAGGAATCAGCAGTAGGACAAGAGGGCATTGTCTTAAGCTGTGCCAGGGAGGTTTAGGTTGGATATTAGGAAGGAATTTTTTCCAGAGAGAGTGCTCAACCATTGGAATGGGCTGCCCAGGGAGGGGGTGGATTCTCCATCCCTGGAGGTGTTTAAGGTGAGACTGGATGTGGCATCAGTGCCATGGGCTGGGAACCACGGCAGGGTAGGATCAAGGGTTGGACTTGATGATCTCAGAGGTCTTTTCCAACCTGGTTGATTCTATGATTCCATGACTTTATGATTCAATGATTCTATGATTCCGTGATTTTATGATTCAGTGATTCTATGATTCCATGATTCTATGATTCCGTGATTTTATGATTCAATGATTCTATGATTCCATGATTCCATGAACCTCTTCGCTCAGGATATTCCAGTCTCCTCCCCAGCCCATCCCATCCCTCTCCACGAGCAGCCAAAAGCCACGCTGTCTGCAGGTGGAAGATATACACTCACTTAATGTATATATTAATACACATATTGACTTTCCTGCTGTCGGTCGTTATCAAGATTTATCCAGCCTGATGGCCTCCTATTGATCCAGAGGGAGTGTATTCCCACAGGTCAATCAATTCTGATCCAGCCTCTGGCATGAAGTCGATACCTATTTATTCTATGATCTACGAGCTCCATTATTTAACTGCCAGCAAAGGGAATGCAGCAGAAAGTGAGAGAAGGGGAAAACAACTTGAGGAGAGCGGGATGATCCGGCTCCCAGAGCGGGTGCTGGGACATGGGCAGGGTTAGGGGAGGCAGGAATCTGTGCCTTCTGCTCCCAAAATACACCCAGGAGTGGGGAGAGAGGGGTGGGATCTGAAAGGCACCTCAGAAATGCTCTGGGATCATGGAATGGTTTGGGTTGGAAGGGACCTTACAGATCATCTAGTTCCAAATCCCTTCCACCAGCCCAGGTTGCTCCAAGTCCTGTCCAACCTGACCTTGGACACTCCCAGGGATGGGGCAGCCACAGCTTCTCTGGACAACCTGTGCCAGGGCCTCATCACCCTCACAGGGAAGAATTCCTTCCCAATATCCCATCTAACCCTCTTGCAGAGGGAAGCCATTCCCCCTTGTCCTGCCCATGAGTGTTTCCAGCCTGGCACGGAGGAAAACAACGTGGCAACTCCAGGCCTCAGTTTCCCTCCCACTGATCAGGATTTAGAGCTTCTACTTAACTTCCCAGGGCAGGAAAGGAGGCTGAGAGGATGCCCTTTAATGAGTTGCAGCAAGGAGAAAAATCCAGCTTCACCAAATCCCAGGATGGTTTGGGTTGGGAGGGACCTTAAAGATCCTCTTGTTCCGAGCCCCTGCCATGGGCAGGGATGCCCCTCTCTAGGTCAGGTTGCTCAGGGCTCCATCCAACCTGGCCTCCTTCTTCCTTCAATTTGTTGTCCATCAAAAGGACAACGTGGATCCCTGAAGAGAACAACGGGTTGGCTGCAACCACCAGTCACTGGCTTGCACAGCCCTGGAGCATCCACGGGGAAAATCCAAGTCCCCCAGTCTGTCCTGTCCTAAATGTGATGATTTACACCTTTCCCTTCCCTCCCACCCTTCAAACCATGGTGAATACCCCCCCCCCTCAGCCCCCAGCTCCCTCAGCATCAAGATTTACAAGCCCCAAATCCTTCCCAGGATTTG
>NW_020928753.1:0-747 GCF_003984885.1 Neopelma chrysocephalum | reverse complement strand
GAACAGCTTTTTGGTGTAACTGAACTAAGGTGACAAAAATAATTACAATTTCAGCTACTCTGTTGTTTTGGGGAATAATATGAAGGGTGGATTTACAGGGACCAATGGTAAAGGAGCTGTTGCTTTTCCCTTCTATTCCTTGTCATCACTTACCCCCCTGACTTCATCCCTGCACAGCTCCATGGATGAGGCCATTACAGGGCATCACAGAGATGGGATACAAAGTTTGTGTGAATCACCACAGATCTCGTTGGAGCTGTGTTGGTAATGCTGACAAGAGGCTGCTAACAAATGCTGCTTGTACCACGTGGCTGTGCAGGGATGAAGTCAGGGGGGTAAGTGATGACAAGGAATAGAAGGGAAAAGCAACAGCTCCTTTACCATTGGTCCCTGTAAATCCACCCTTCATATTATTCCCCAAAACAACAGAGTAGCTGAAATTGTAATTATTTTTGTCACCTTAGTTCAGTTACACCAGAAAAGCTGTTCAATTCAGTCTGCCCTGGTCACCCTCTTGCCTACAATGTGCTATTCCACTGTACCAAGCACCTGTCAGTACTTAAGAATGAGAACAGCTTTTTGGTGTAACTGAACTAAGGTGACAAAAATAATTACAATTTCAGCTACTCTGTTGTTTTGGGGAATAATATGAAGGGTGGATTTACAGGGACCAATGGTAAAGGAGCTGTTGCTTTTCCCTTCTATTCCTTGTCATCACTTACCCCCCTGACTTCATCCCTGCACAGC
>NW_020928752.1:0-389 GCF_003984885.1 Neopelma chrysocephalum | reverse complement strand
TTTGGGTACTTTTTTTGTTGGGGTTTTTGTTGTTGTTGTTTGTTTTTATTTTTTAACCTAAAGTAGTACTTCCTAAACTGGCATATTTGGTATATATACATACCTACATACAGTTACTGTAATTTAAAAAAAAAAAACAAACAACAACAACAAAAACCCCAACAAAAAAAGTACCCAAAACGTCCACTTGAAAATAATGGCTTCCACTGTCTAACTCACCTCAATATGCCCAAGCATGGCAGCACGTACAGCACAACACACACTGAACTCAGACCCTGCAACAGGTAGGTACAACAGGTTGAGATGAGGACAGAATGGAAGCCTTTATTTTCAAGTGGACGTTTTGGGTACTTTTTTTGTTGGGGTTTTTGTTGTTGTTGTTTGTTTTT
>NW_020928751.1:0-419 GCF_003984885.1 Neopelma chrysocephalum | reverse complement strand
TCTTACCAATTACCACCCATCTAGTTAATGATAAATCAAGAAAAAACTTAACATATGAAAGACAATACTGGAGGTAATTTGGGAAAGATTGTATTAAGTCCCTGCACTTCATATTTCCACCATGAAAGACAACCTTAAAACCCATGACAGGATACACATGAATAGAAGTGCAGGGACTTAATACAATCTTTCCCAAATTACCTCCAGTATTGTCTTTCATATGTTAAGTTTTTTCTTGATTTATCATTAACTAGATGGGTGGTAATTGGTAAGATTGTATTAAATCCCTGCCCTTCATATTTCCACCATGAAAGACAACCTTAAAACCCATGACAGGATACACATGAATAGAAGTGCAGGGACTTAATACAATCTTACCAATTACCACCCATCTAGTTAATGATAAATCAAGAAAAAAC
>NW_020928750.1:0-468 GCF_003984885.1 Neopelma chrysocephalum | reverse complement strand
CCCCCCGAGTCCAAAGCAAAGGGAGAGGGGATAAAACCTGCTGGTGGGAGAGCTGCTGCAGTCTGGTCAGAAGTGGTGATTGCAGTCCAGTTGAGGGTGGTGGTCTCAGCCTGGTTGGGAGCAGCGGTGGTCTGCTGTCTTCCTCTGGGTCCCACGAGAGAGAGCCCCAAGGCTCTGAAACTCCCAGTTATATACTCTCCAGTTCAGGCGGGAGTGCTCAGTCCCTCCCTCAGAGTAGGGAATTCCATAAAAGGGCATGTGGATGCTCAGTCCCTCTTATCAGAGCGGGGAATTCCATATAAGGATATCAGAGCGGGGAATTCCATAAAAGGGTACAGGAACATCTTCCCACCTTGCAGGCCTCTACTGACAGCAGTTCCCGGGAAATGGCATGGAGGCTACAGAATACACAGTTTTGGGTTACACCCATCCAGGGATGAATTGGTCCCAGCCGTTCTAACCAGGACA
>NW_020928749.1:0-2720 GCF_003984885.1 Neopelma chrysocephalum | reverse complement strand
TACACCCATCCAGGGATGAATTGGTCCCAGCCGTTCTAACCAGGACATTATCCACCCCTTATTCTATGCCATCCATGTCATGCCCAAATTAACCCCCTTAAAAACTATGTCTCTTTAAAACTATATACACATATGTACAATGAAACATTACGGACCATTCTCACTCAAAATTAGGTCCCCTTGTGGTACACAACGTGTCTCCCCATCTTTTTGCATTACCCACCAGGTGAAACCAGGTCCTTGAGCAAAAACAATCCCTCGGATGGGTTTGCCTTTGCTTGAGGTGGGACTAATCCAAACAGTCTTCCCTAACATACCTCTCATATGCACCACGGGGACTTTATCTCCATCTACAGTATGCAAAGCCAGGGCCAGCTCGATTAATGGAGCCTCGCGTGTTGACCAACCAGGTGGCCTTTGCTAAATGCAGCTCCCAGTGTTTGAGAGTCTCCCCACACAGTGCCTTCAGGGTGGTTTTCAGCAGTCCGTTGCACCGTTCAACTTTTCCAGCAGCTGGTGCATGGTAGGGGATATGATACACCCACTCAATGCCGTGCTCTCTGGCCCAGGTGTCTACGAGGCCATTCTTGAAATGGGTCCCATTATCAGACTCAATTCTCTCCGGGGTGCCGTGTCGCCACAGGACTTGTTTTTCAAGGCCCAGGATGGTATTCCGGGCAGTGGCATGAGGTACGGGGTATGTCTCCAGCCATCCAGTACTTCCTTCTGCCATGGTCAGTACGTAGCGCTTGCCCTGGCGGGTTTTGGGGAGCGTGATGTAGTCAACTTGCCAGGCTTCCCCATACCTGTACTTTGACCACCGTCCACCATACCATAGAGGCTTCACCCGCTTGGCCTGCTTGATGGCAGCACATGTCTCACAGTCATGGATGACCTGTGAGACAATGTCCTTGGTTAAGTCCACCCCTCGGTCCTGAGCCCATCTGTATGTTGCATCTCTCCCCTGGTGACCGGAGGCGTCATGGGCCCATCGAGCCAGAAATAATTCTCCTTTGTGTTGCCAATCCAGATCCACCTGAGAGACTTTAATCTTGGCAGCTCGGTCCGCCTGCTCGTTGTTGCGATGCTCCTCATTAGCCCGTTTCTTGCGTACGTGAGCGTCTACGTGACCGACCTTCACACTCAGCTTCTCTACCCGGCCAGCGATGTCCTGCCACATCTCTGCCGCCCAGATGGGTTTCCCTTGGCGCTGCCAGTTGGCCTTTCTCCATCGCTCTAGCCATCCCCACAGAGCATTGGCCACCATCCATGAGTCAGTGTAGATATAGAGTCTTGGCCACTTCTCGCGTTCAGCTATATCCAAAGCCAACTGAACGGCTTTAAGCTCTGCGAACTGACTTGACCCACCTTGTCCTTCGGTTGCTTCTGCAACTCGCCGTGTGGGACTCCACACGGCTGCCTTCCATTTTCGGTTTGTCCCTACAATGCGGCAGGAGCCATCCGTGAAGAGCGCATATCGTCTTTCATCTGCTGGTAGCTTGTCATATGGTGGGGCCTCCTCAGCCCGTGTCACCTGCTCCTCTTCTTCTTCAGAGGATAGTCCGAAACTCTCACCTTCGGGCCAATTGGTGATAATTTCCAGAATCCCAGGGCGATTAGGATTCCCTATCCGGGTTCGTTGTGTGATCAGAGCGATCCACTTACTCCATGTGGCATCGGTGGCGTGATGTGTAGCAGGAACTCTCCCCTTGAACATCCAGCCCAGCACTGGTAGTCGGGGTGCCAGGAGGAGCTGCGCTTCGGTGCCGATCACTTCTGAGGCAGCTCGAAGTCCTTCATAAGCAGCCAGGATCTCTTTCTCAGTTGGTGTATAGCTGGCTTCAGATCCTTTGTATCCCCGACTCCAGAATCCCAGCGGTCGTCCTCGGGTCTCCCCAGGCACTTTCTGCCAGAGGCTCCAAGAAGGGCCATTCTTCCCGGCTGCAGTGTAGAGCACGTTCTTCACGTCCTGTCCTGTCCTTACTGGCCCAAGGGCTACCGCATGGGCAATCTCCTGTTTGATTTGTTCAAAGGCCTGTTGTTGTTCAGGGCCCCACCGGAAATCAGTCCATGGCAAATGCTGGGACTGTGTTTCCACCCCTGAGGCAGTCGATTCCAGATCATGGGAGGAGAAAACTTCTCCAAATACTGGCCGATGTCCTCCCACTTCCCGTGCCACTCAGCGTTATCCATTCCCAGGACAGGCGTCCAAACAGCCTCCCTAGAAGGCCCTGTTCTGACCCTAAGCATGGTGTAAACAGTACAGAGCAGACAGAGCAACACTAACAATAACATTATGCCATCCTTAGCATCAAAAGGAAAATCAATATTTTCAAAAGCTGTTGTAGCAGGTCTGAAGGGGAAGAAGGAGGTGAGAGGCTGGAAACAATCATTCCCCACTGTTCCCCCAAAGGACTGGGTGCGATTTTTAATGAGGCCCCAGAGGTAGCAACCCAGACCAGGACAGGCAAACAGGACTGAATACACATTTACAATGAAACTCATTGCTTCTGAGGTTATGATGACATAAACATAGTATACCAATAAAGCAATTTGGATCCCTCTCCCTGGTCTTAAAGAGAGCATTAAAATAGGCAAATAGTTCCCCATCTGCGGAAATATGAACATGCCCAGATACAACACCCACGTGAATGCACCAAACAACATGTTGATCGGGGAGTTTCTGTATCCAAATACACAGATGCTTAAAATGAAATTGT
>NW_020928748.1:0-3141 GCF_003984885.1 Neopelma chrysocephalum | reverse complement strand
ACAATTTCATTTTAAGCATCTGTGTATTTGGATACAGAAACTCCCCGATCAACATGTTGTTTGGTGCATTCACGTGGGTGTTGTATCTGGGCATGTTCATATTTCCGCAGATGGGGAACTATTTGCCTATTTTAATGCTCTCTTTAAGACCAGGGAGAGGGATCCAAATTGCTTTATTGGTATACTATGTTTATGTCATCATAACCTCAGAAGCAATGAGTTTCATTGTAAATGTGTATTCAGTCCTGTTTGCCTGTCCTGGTCTGGGTTGCTACCTCTGGGGCCTCATTAAAAATCGCACCCAGTCCTTTGGGGGAACAGTGGGGAATGATTGTTTCCAGCCTCTCACCTCCTTCTTCCCCTTCAGACCTGCTACAACAGCTTTTGAAAATATTGATTTTCCTTTTGATGCTAAGGATGGCATAATGTTATTGTTAGTGTTGCTCTGTCTGCTCTGTACTGTTTACACCATGCTTAGGGTCAGAACAGGGCCTTCTAGGGAGGCTGTTTGGACGCCTGTCCTGGGAATGGATAACGCTGAGTGGCACGGGAAGTGGGAGGACATCGGCCAGTATTTGGAGAAGTTTTCTCCTCCCATGATCTGGAATCGACTGCCTCAGGGGTGGAAACACAGTCCCAGCATTTGCCATGGACTGATTTCCGGTGGGGCCCTGAACAACAACAGGCCTTTGAACAAATCAAACAGGAGATTGCCCATGCGGTAGCCCTTGGGCCAGTAAGGACAGGACAGGACGTGAAGAACGTGCTCTACACTGCAGCCGGGAAGAATGGCCCTTCTTGGAGCCTCTGGCAGAAAGTGCCTGGGGAGACCCGAGGACGACCGCTGGGATTCTGGAGTCGGGGATACAAAGGATCTGAAGCCAGCTATACACCAACTGAGAAAGAGATCCTGGCTGCTTATGAAGGACTTCGAGCTGCCTCAGAAGTGATCGGCACCGAAGCGCAGCTCCTCCTGGCACCCCGACTACCAGTGCTGGGCTGGATGTTCAAGGGGAGAGTTCCTGCTACACATCACGCCACCGATGCCACATGGAGTAAGTGGATCGCTCTGATCACACAACGAACCCGGATAGGGAATCCTAATCGCCCTGGGATTCTGGAAATTATCACCAATTGGCCCGAAGGTGAGAGTTTCGGACTATCCTCTGAAGAAGAAGAGGAGCAGGTGACACGGGCTGAGGAGGCCCCACCATATGACAAGCTACCAGCAGATGAAAGACGATATGCGCTCTTCACGGATGGCTCCTGCCGCATTGTAGGGACAAACCGAAAATGGAAGGCAGCCGTGTGGAGTCCCACACGGCGAGTTGCAGAAGCAACCGAAGGACAAGGTGGGTCAAGTCAGTTCGCAGAGCTTAAAGCCGTTCAGTTGGCTTTGGATATAGCTGAACGCGAGAAGTGGCCAAGACTCTATATCTACACTGACTCATGGATGGTGGCCAATGCTCTGTGGGGATGGCTAGAGCGATGGAGAAAGGCCAACTGGCAGCGCCAAGGGAAACCCATCTGGGCGGCAGAGATGTGGCAGGACATCGCTGGCCGGGTAGAGAAGCTGAGTGTGAAGGTCGGTCACGTAGACGCTCACGTACGCAAGAAACGGGCTAATGAGGAGCATCGCAACAACGAGCAGGCGGACCGAGCTGCCAAGATTAAAGTCTCTCAGGTGGATCTGGATTGGCAACACAAAGGAGAATTATTTCTGGCTCGATGGGCCCATGACGCCTCCGGTCACCAGGGGAGAGATGCAACATACAGATGGGCTCAGGACCGAGGGGTGGACTTAACCAAGGACATTGTCTCACAGGTCATCCATGACTGTGAGACATGTGCTGCCATCAAGCAGGCCAAGCGGGTGAAGCCTCTATGGTATGGTGGACGGTGGTCAAAGTACAGGTATGGGGAAGCCTGGCAAGTTGACTACATCACGCTCCCCAAAACCCGCCAGGGCAAGCGCTACGTACTGACCATGGCAGAAGGAAGTACTGGATGGCTGGAGACATACCCCGTACCTCATGCCACTGCCCGGAATACCATCCTGGGCCTTGAAAAACAAGTCCTGTGGCGACACGGCACCCCGGAGAGAATTGAGTCTGATAATGGGACCCATTTCAAGAATGGCCTCGTAGACACCTGGGCCAGAGAGCACGGCATTGAGTGGGTGTATCATATCCCCTACCATGCACCAGCTGCTGGAAAAGTTGAACGGTGCAACGGACTGCTGAAAACCACCCTGAAGGCACTGTGTGGGGAGACTCTCAAACACTGGGAGCTGCATTTAGCAAAGGCCACCTGGTTGGTCAACACGCGAGGCTCCATTAATCGAGCTGGCCCTGGCTTTGCATACTGTAGATGGAGATAAAGTCCCCGTGGTGCATATGAGAGGTATGTTAGGGAAGACTGTTTGGATTAGTCCCACCTCAAGCAAAGGCAAACCCATCCGAGGGATTGTTTTTGCTCAAGGACCTGGTTTCACCTGGTGGGTAATGCAAAAAGATGGGGAGACACGTTGTGTACCACAAGGGGACCTAATTTTGAGTGAGAATGGTCCGTAATGTTTCATTGTACATATGTGTATATAGTTTTAAAGAGACATAGTTTTTAAGGGGGTTAATTTGGGCATGACATGGATGGCATAGAATAAGGGGTGGATAATGTCCTGGTTAGAACGGCTGGGACCAATTCATCCCTGGATGGGTGTAACCCAAAACTGTGTATTCTGTAGCCTCCATGCCATTTCCCGGGAACTGCTGTCAGTAGAGGCCTGCAAGGTGGGAAGATGTTCCTGTACCCTTTTATGGAATTCCCCGCTCTGATATCCTTATATGGAATTCCCCGCTCTGATAAGAGGGACTGAGCATCCACATGCCCTTTTATGGAATTCCCTACTCTGAGGGAGGGACTGAGCACTCCCGCCTGAACTGGAGAGTATATAACTGGGAGTTTCAGAGCCTTGGGGCTCTCTCTCGTGGGACCCAGAGGAAGACAGCAGACCACCGCTGCTCCCAACCAGGCTGAGACCACCACCCTCAACTGGACTGCAATCACCACTTCTGACCAGACTGCAGCAGCTCTCCCACCAGCAGGTTTTATCCCCTCTCCCTTTGCTTTGGACTCGGGGGG
>NW_020928747.1:0-5789 GCF_003984885.1 Neopelma chrysocephalum | reverse complement strand
CCCCCCGAGTCCAAAGCAAAGGGAGAGGGAATAAACCTGCTGGTGGGAGAGCTGCTGCAGTCTGGTCAGAAGTGGTGATTGCAGTCCAGTCGAGGGTGGTGGTCTCAGCCTGGTTGGGAGCAGCGGTGGTCTGCTGTCTTCCTCTAGGTCCCACGAGAGAGAGCCCCAAGGCTCTGAAACTCCCAGTTATATACTCTCCAGTTCAGGCGGGAGTGCTCAGTCCCTCCCTCAGAGTAGGGAATTCCATAAAAGGGCATGTGGATGCTCAGTCCCTCTTATCAGAGCGGGGAATTCCATATAAGGATATCAGAGCGGGGAATTCCATAAAAGGGTACAGGAACATCTTCCCACCTTGCAGGCCTCTACTGACAGCAGTTTTTGGGAAATGGCATGGAGGCTATAGAATACACAGTTTTGGGTTACACCCATCCAGGGATGAATTGGTCCCAGCCGTTCTAACCAGGACATTATCCACCCCTTATTCTATGCCATCCATGTCATGCCCAAATTAACCCCCTTAAAAACTATGTCTCTTTAAAACTATATACACATATGTACAATGAAACATTACGGACCATTCTCACTCAAAATTAGGTCCCCTTGTGGTACACAACGTGTCTCCCCATCTTTTTGCATTACCCACCAGGTGAAACCAGGTCCTTGAGCAAAAACAATCCCTCGGATGGGTTTGCCTTTGCTTGAGGTGGGACTAATCCAAACAGTCTTCCCTAACATACCTCTCATATGCACCACGGGGACTTTATCTCCATCTACAGTATGCAAAGGTTCTGATTGGGCAGGGCCAGCTCGATTAATGGAGCCTCGCGTGTTGACCAACCAGGTGGCCTTTGCTAAATGCAGCTCCCAGTGTTTGAGAGTCTCCCCACACAGTGCCTTCAGGGTGGTTTTCAGCAGTCCGTTGCACCGTTCAACTTTTCCAGCAGCTGGTGCATGGTAGGGGATATGATACACCCACTCAATGCCGTGCTCTCTGGCCCAGGTGTCTACAAGGCCATTCTTGAAATGGGTCCCATTATCAGACTCAATTCTCTCCGGGGTGCCGTGTCGCCACAGGACTTGTTTTTCAAGGCCCAGGATGGTATTCCGGGCAGTGGCATGAGGTACGGGGTATGTCTCCAGCCATCCAGTACTTCCTTCTACCATGGTAAGTACGTAGCGCTTGCCCTGGCGGGTTTTGGGGAGCGTGATGTAGTCAACTTGCCAGGCTTCCCCATACCTGTACTTTGACCACCGTCCACCATACCATAGAGGCTTCACCCGCTTGGCCTGCTTGATGGCAGCACATGTCTCACAGTCATGGATGACCTGTGAGACAATGTCCTTGGTTAAGTCCACCCCTCGGTCCTGAGCCCATCTGTATGTTGCATCTCTCCCCTGGTGACCGGAGGCGTCATGGGCCCATCGAGCCAGAAATAATTCTCCTTTGTGTTGCCAATCCAGATCCACCTGAGAGACTTTAATCCTGGCAGCTCGGTCCGCCTGCTCGTTGTTGCGATGCTCCTCATTAGCCCGTTTCTTGCGTACGTGAGCGTCTACGTGACCAACCTTCACACTCAGCTTCTCTACCCGGCCAGCGATGTCCTGCCACATCTCCGCCGCCCAGATGGGTTTCCCTTGGCGCTGCCAGTTGGCCTTTTTCCATCGCTCTAGCCATCCCCACAGAGCATTGGCCACCATCCATGAGTCAGTGTAGATATAGAGTCTTGGCCACTTCTCTCGTTCAGCTATATCCAAAGCCAACTGAACGGCTTTAAGCTCTGCGAACTGACTTGACCCACCTTGTCCTTCGGTTGCTTCTGCAACTCGCCGTGTGGGACTCCACACGGCTGCCTTCCATTTTCGGTTTGTCCCTACAATGCGGCAGGAGCCATCCGTGAAGAGCGCATATCGCCTTTCATCTGCTGGTAGCTTGTCATATGGTGGGGCCTCCTCAGCCCGTGTCACCTGCTCCTCTTCTTCTTCAGAGGATAGTCCGAAACTCTCACCTTCGGGCCAATTGGTGATAATTTCCAGAATCCCAGGGCGATTAGGATTCCCTATCCGGGTTCGTTGTGTGATCAGAGCGATCCACTTACTCCATGTGGCATCGGTGGCGTGATGTGTAGCAGGAACTCTCCCCTTGAACATCCAGCCCAGCACTGGTAGTCGGGGTGCCAGGAGGAGCTGCGCTTCGGTGCCGATCACTTCTGAGGCAGCTCGAAGTCCTTCATAAGCAGCCAGGATCTCTTTCTCAGTTGGTGTATAGCTGGCTTCAGATCCTTTGTATCCCCGACTCCAGAATCCCAGCGGTCGTCCTCGGGTCTCCCCAGGCACTTTCTGCCAGAGGCTCCAAGAAGGGCCATTCTTCCCGGCTGCAGTGTAGAGCACGTTCTTCACGTCCTGTCCTGTCCTTACTGGCCCAAGGGCTACCGCATGGGCAATCTCCTGTTTGATTTGTTCAAAGGCCTGTTGTTGTTCAGGGCCCCACTGGAAATCATTTTTCTTCCGTGTCACAAGGTAGAGAGGGCTTACAATTTGACTGTACTCGGGGATATGCATCCTCCAAAAGCCCACAGCGCCTAGGAAAGCCTGTGTTTCCTTCTTGCTGGTTGGTGGGGACATGGCTGCTATTTTGTTAATTACCTCCGTTGGAATTAGACGACGTCCATCTTGCCACTTCACTCCTAAGAACTGAATTTCCTGAGCAGGTCCCTTGACCTTACTTCGTTTAATGGCAAAACCAGCTCTTAGGAGGATCTGGATTATCTTCTCTCCTTTCTCGAAGACTTCCCCCGCTGTGTTCCCCCATACAATGATGTCATCAATGTACTGTAGATGTTCTGGAGCCTCGCCCTTTTCCAGTGCAGTCTGGATCAGTCCATGGCAAATGCTGGGACTGTGTTTCCACCCCTGAGGCAGTCGATTCCAGGTGTACTGCACACCTCTCCAAGTGAAAGCAAATTGTGGCCTGCATTCCACTGCCAAAGGAATGGAGAAGAAGGCGTTGGCAATGTCAATGGTGGCATACCACTTGGCTGCCTTGGACTCCAGCTCGTACTGGAGCTCCAGCATGTCCGGCACAGCAGCACTCAGGGGTGGTGTGACTTCATTGAGTCCACGGTAATCCACCGTCAGCCTCCACTCTCCGCTGGACTTACGCACTGGCCATATAGGGCTATTAAAGGGTGAGCGAGTCTTGCTGACCACCCCCTGGGTCTCCAGTTCACGGATCATCTTATGTATGGGAGTCACAGAGTCTCGGTCGGTGCGGTATTGCCGACGGTGCACGGTTGCTGTGGCTATCGGTACCAACTGTTCTTCAACCTTCAGCAGTCCCACAGCAGAGGGATCCTCTGAGAGGCCAGGCAAGGTGTTCAACTGTCTAATTTCCTCTGCCTCCACAGTAGCTATGCCAAATGCCCAACAAAGTCCTTTTGGGTCTTTGAAATACCCACTCCTCAGGTAATCTATGCCAAGGATACACGGGGCCTCTGGGCCAGTCACGATGGGGTGTCTGTGCCATTCCTTCCCAGTCAGGCTCACTTCAGCTTCCAGTACAGTCAGCTGTTGGGATCCCCCTGTCACCCCAGAAATAGAGATGGATTCTGCCCCTATGTATCTTGATGGCATCAAAGTACATTGTGCGCCGGTGTCAACTAAAGCCTTATATCTTTGTGGCTCTGATGTGCCAGGCCACCGAATCCACACTGTCCAATAGACTCGATTGTCCCTCTCCTCTACCTGGCTAGAGGCAGGGCACCCCTAGTCCTGGTCATGGTACTCGTTGCGCTCTTCTTGTAAGTATGACCTGGAAGTCCCTTCAAGAGGATCAGACATATCATCATTCCTGGGCCGTCTGGAGTCTTGCCTACAAGAGACTGGAGCAGCATTCATCCTCAAAGAGTTCCTTGTGGTACTTGTCCCTCTTTTCAATTCACGTACCCGGGCTGCTAAGGAAGAGGTGGGTTTCCCATCCCACTTCCTCATATCTTCTCCGTGCTCTTGGAGGTAAAACCATAGATTGCCACGTGGAGTGTACCCTCTCTCCTTAGCTGGGGGACGCTGGCTCCTGATAGTAGAGACCCTTGTTTGTCCTGGCGAGGTATGGAAGATCCCTTCCTTAATTTGTTCTCTTAGCCTCTGGTGTCCTTCTTCAATCTTCTCTTCCAGGCTTCGAACATGTTCAGCCAGTTTGGTTTCCACCGATGAGACGTGGGCTCGTAATGGGGCGGTGACAGTGTCTTCATAAATCCTGAGTTTGCTGACCAATGCACCAACCTTGTCCTCTCCCTCCCTCCATTGCAGCGTTGCTAAGTAGCGGGAGTACATTTCTGGCCCGAGTCGTGCAAACTTCAACCACATCTGGGATGTGCACTGTACACCATCTGGACTTTTAGGGAATCTTTCGTCCTCTGCAAAGATTATCTCCATTACAGCCAATTCTCTCAAGCACCGGATACCTTGTTCCATTGTGTTCCACTGTCCTTGCTGTACGTGGAGGTCCTCCTTGCAAAGGTATCTCTCCCTTACACTGGACAACAGTCGCCGCCAGAGGCTGAGAGTTTCCTGCCTCCTTCCAATCCCCTGATCAATGACGACATCTCGAGACAGGGATCCCAGTTGTCTTGCTTCACTTCCATCTAGAATTGTGTCGTTAGCGGCGGCATCCCAGATTCGGAGCAGCCAGGTCAGGATGGACTCGTTCGCCTGCCGTGTGAACTCCCTCCGGAGCTCACGTAGCTCACCCAGGGATAGGGACCGAGTGATTATTTCTGGCTCTGTCTCCTCCGGTGGATGTGAAGGTCCTGCCTCTTCGTCATCATTTGCTATGCGAACTGATTTGGTCTTCGATTTCCTTTTCTGGACAGGGGCGACTGCTATTGGTTTCTGTTGTCCTTCTGGCTCCTCGATGGTTTGTGTGGGCATGGTGCCAGTTGATTTATTTCTTACTCCCTCCGACTCAGCTGTAGTTTGTGTGGACGTGGTGCCAGTTGATTTGCTCCTTCTCTCCTCCCCCTGGCAGTGCTGTACCATGTCAAGCAGTGCCCGGTAAGCAGTGGCCAGGGCCCAGCAGGTTGCTGTGAGCTGACCATCTCTGGAGCTGCCAGAGCATTTTTCCTTTACCAGTTTTATCATGCTGACAGGATCCTGCAGTTGTTCAGGGGTGAATTTCCAGATCATGGGAGGAGAAAACTTCTCCAAATACTGGCCGATGTCCTCCCACTTCCCGTGCCACTCAGCGTTATCCATTCCCAGGACAGGCGTCCAAACAGCCTCCCTAGAAGGCCCTGTTCTGACCCTAAGCATGGTGTAAACAGTACAGAGCAGACAGAGCAGCAGACAGAGCAACACTAACAATAACATTATGCCGTCCTTAGCATCAAAAGGAAAATCAATATTTTCAAAAACTGTTGTACCAGGTCTGAAGGGAAAGAAGGAGGTGAGAGGCTGGAAACCACCATTCCCCACTGTTCCCCCAAAGGGCTGGGTGCAATTTTTAATGAGGCCCCAGAGGTAGCAACCTAAACCAGGACAGGTAAACAGGACTGAATACACATTTACAATGAAACTCATTGCTTCTGAGGTTATGATGACATAAACATAGTATACTAGTAAAGCAATTTGGATCCCTCTCCCTGGTCTTAAAGAGAGCATTAAAATAGGCAAATAGTTCCCCATTTGTGGAAATATGAACATGCTCAGATAAAACACCCACGTGAATGCACCAAACAACATGTTGATCGGGGAGTTTCTGTATCCAAATACACAGATGCTTAAAATGAAATTGT